>NW_025956468.1:0-44898 GCF_023159225.1 Perognathus longimembris pacificus
ATGAGCTTTTATCTCTCTCCCCTCACCACAAATCAGATTCTTCTGAGGAGTTCCCAGTACATTATCCTTTCCCCTGTGTAATTACCTTAACAAGCTCCAGCTGTTTTTATTCTCAGAAGTTTTACTCCCTGATATACAGCTGCCTACCCCCTTCGTAAGTGCAGGTCCTAAATGAGCTTTGTTCTCTGTTCCCTCACCACAATCCAGATTCTTTTGGGGAGTTACCAGTACAGTAACCATACCAGGAAGTACTTAATTTATTAAGCTACTGCTTTTCTTAATCTCAGGGAGATATTAACTGATAAACAGCTACCTATGCAGCATTTTCATATCGTTCCTAAATGAGCTTTTATCTCTCTCCCCTCACCACAAATCAGATTCTTCTGAGGAGTTCCCAGTACATTATCCTTTCCAATGTGTAATTACCTTAACAAGCTCCAGCTGTTTTTATTCTCAGAAGGTTTACTCCCTGATATACAGCTGCCTACCACCTTCGTAAGTGCAGGTCCTAAATGAGCTTTTTTCTCTGTTCCCTCACCACAATCCAGATTCTTTTGGAGAGGTACCAGTACAGTAACCATACCAGGAAGTACTTAATTTATTAAGCTACTGCTTTTCTTAATCTCAGTGGAGATATTTACCTGATAAACAGCTACGTATGCAGCATGTTCATGTCGTTCCTAAATGAGCTTTTATCTCTCTCCCCTCACCACAAATCAGATTCTTCTGAGGAGTTCCCAGTACATTATCCTTTCCCCTGTGTAATTACCTTAACAAGCTCCAGCTGTTTTTTTTTCTCAGAAGGTTTACTCCCTGATATACAGCTGCCTACCCCCTTCGTAAGTGCAGGTCCTAAATGAGCTTTTTTCTCTGTTCCCTCACCACAATCCAGATTCTTTTGGGGAGTTACCAGTACAGTAACCATACCAGGAATTACTTAATTTATTAAGCTACTGCTTTTCTAAATCTCAGTGGAGATAATTACTGATAAACAGCTACCTACGCAGCATGTTCATGTCGTTCTTAAATGAGATTTTTTCTCTGTTCCCTCACCACAATCCAGATTCTTTAGGGGAGTTACCAGTACAGTATCCATTCCAGGAAGTACTTAATGTATTAAGCTACTGCTTTTCTAATCTCAGTGGAGATATTTACTGATTAACAGCTAAGCATGCAGCATGTTCATGTCGTTCCTAAATGAGCTATTATCTCTCTCCCCTCACCACAAATCAGATTCTTCTGAGGAGTTCCCAGTACATTATCCTTTCCCCTGTGTATTTACCTTAACAAGCTCCAGCTGTTTTTATTCTCATAAGCGATACTCCCTGATATACAGCTGCCTACCCCCTTCGTAAGTGCAGGTCCTAAATGTGCTTTTTTCTCTGTTCCCTCACCACAATCCAGATTCTTTTGGGGAGTTACCAGTACAGTAACCATATCAGAAAGTACTTAATTTATTAAGCTACTGCTTTTCTTAATCTCAGTGGAGATATTTACTGATAACCAGCTACCTACGCAGCATGTTCATGTCGTTCCTAAACGAGCTTTTATCTCTCTCCCCTCACCACAAATCAGATTCTTCTGAGGAGTTCCCACTACATTATCCTTTCCCCTGTGTAATTACCTTAAGAAGCTCCAGCTGTTTTTATTCTCAGAAGGTTTACTCCCTGATATACAGCTGCCTAACCCCTTCGTAAGTGCAGGTCCTAAATGAGCTTTTTTCTCTGTTCCCTCACCACAATCCAGATTCTTTTGGGGAGTTACCAGTACAGTAACCATACCAGGAAGTACTTAATTTATTAAGCTACTGCTTTTCTTAATCTCAGTGGAGATATTTACTGATACACAGCTACCTATGCAGCATTTTCATATCGTTCCTAAATGAGCTTTTATCTCTCTCTCCTCAACACAAATCAGATTCTTCTGAGGAGTTCCCAGTACATTATCCTTTCCCCTGTGTAATTACCTTAACAAGGTCCAGCTGTTTTCATTCTCAGAAGGTTTACTCCCTAATATACAGCTGCTTAACACCTTCGTAAGTGCAGGTCCTAAATGAGCTTTTTTCTCTGTTTCCTCAGCACAATCCAGATTCTTTTGGAGAGTTACCAGTACAGTAACCATACCAGGAAGTACTTAATTTATTAAGCAACTGCTTTTCTTAATCTCAGTGGAGATATTTACTGATCAACCAGCTTCCTACACAGCATGTTCATGTTGTTCCTAAATGAGCTTTTATCTCTCTCCCCTCACCACAATCAGATTCTTCTGAGGAGTTCCCACTACATTATCCTTTCCCCTGTGTAATTACCTTAACAAGCTCCAGCTGTTTTTATTCTCAGAAGGTTTACTCCCTGATATACAGCTGCCTACCCCCTTCGTAAGTGCAGGTCCTATATGAGCTTTTTTCTCTGTTCCCTCACCACAATCCAGATTCTTTGGGGAGTTACCAGTACAGTAACCATACCAGGAAGTACTTAATTCATTAAGCTACTGCTTTTCTTAATCTCAGTGGAGATATTTACTGATAAACAGCTACGTATGCAGCATGTTCATGTCGTTCCTAAATGAGCTTTTATCTCTCTCCCATCACTACAAATCAGATTCTTCTGAGGAGTTCCCAGTACATTATCCTTTCCCCTGTGTAATTACCTTAATAAGCTCCAGCTGTTTTTATTAACAGAAGTTTTTATCCCTGATATAGAGCTGCCTACCCCCTTCGTAAGTGCAGGTCCTAAATGAGCTTTTCTCTCTGTTCCCTCACCACAATCCAGATTCTTTTGGGGAGTTACCAGTACAGTAACCATACCAGGAAGTACTTAATTTATTAAGCTACTGCTTTTCTAAATCTCAGTGGAGATAATTACTGATAATCAGTTACCTACGCAGCATGTTCATGTCGTTCATAAATGAGCTTTTTTCTCTGTTCCCTCACCACAATCCAGATTCTTTTGGGAGTTACCAGTACAGTATCCATTCCAGGAAGTACTTAATTTATTAAGCTACTGCTTTTCTTAATCTCAGTGGAGATATTTACTGATTAACAGCTACGTATGCAGCATGTTCATGTCGTTCCTAAATGAGCTTTTATCTCTCTCCCCTCACCACAAATCAGATTCTTCTGAGGAGTTCCCAGTACATTATCCTTTCCCCTGTGTAATTACCTTAACAAGCTCCAGCTGTTTTTATTCTCATAAGCGATACTCGCTGATATACAGCTGCCTACCCCCTTCGTAAGTGCAGGTGCTAAATGAGCTTTTTTCTCTGTTCCCTCACCACAATCCAGATTCTTTTGGGGAGTTACCAGTACAGTAACCATACCAGGAAGTACTTAATTTATTAAGCTACTGCTTTTCTTAATCTCAGTGGAGATATTTACTGATATACAGCTACCTACGGAGCATGTTCATGTCGTTCCTAAATGAGCTTTTTTCTCTGTTACCTCACCACAATCCAGATTCTTTTGGGAAGTTACCAGCACAGTATCCATTGCAGGAAGTACTTAATTTATTAAGCTACTGCTTTTCTTAATCTCAGTGGAGATATTTACTGATTAACAGCTACCTACGCAGCATGTTCATGTCGTTCCTAAATGAGCTTTTATCTCTCTCCCCTCACCACAAATCAGATTCTTCTGTGGAGTTCCCAGTACATATCCTTTCCCCTGTGTAATTACTTGAACAAGCTCCAACTGTTTTTATTCTCGGAAGTTTTACTCCCTGATATCGAGCTGCCTACCCCCTTCATAAGTGCAGGTCCTAAATGAGCTTTTTTCTCTGTTCCCTCATCACAATCGAGATTCTTTTGGGGAGATACCAGTAGAGTATCCATACCAGGAAGTACTTAATTTATTACGCTACTGCTTTTCTTAATCTCAGTGGAGATATTTACTGATAAACAGCTACGTATGCAGCATGTTCATGTCGTTCCTAAATGAGCTTTTATCTCTCTCCCCTCACCACAAATCAGATTCTTCTGAGGAGTTCCCAGTACATTATCCTTTCCACTGTGTAATTACCTTAACAAGCTCCAGCTGTTTTTTTTTCTCAGAAGGTTTACTCCCTGATATACAGCTGCCTACCCCCTTCGTAAGTGCAGGTCCTAATGAGCTTTTTTCTCTGTTCCCTCACCACAATCCAGATTCTTTTGGGGAGTTACCAGTACAGTAACCATACCAGGAAGTACTTAATTTATTAAGCTACTGCTTTTCTTAATCTCAGTGGAGATATTTACTGATAAACAGCTACCAACGCAGCATGTTCATGTCGTTCCTAAATGAGCTTTTTTCTCTGTTCCCTCACTACAATCCAGATTCTTTTGGGGAGTTACCAGTACAGTATCCATACCAGGAAGTACTTAATTTATTAAGCTACTGCTTTTCTTAATCTCAGTGGAGATATCTAATGATAAACAGCTACCTACCCAGCATGTTCATGTCGTTCATAAATGAGCTTTTATCTCTCTTCCGTCACCTCAAATCAGATTCTTCTGTGGAGTTCCCAGTACATTATCCTTTCCCCTGTGTAATTACTTGAACAAGCTCCAGCTGTTTTTATTCTCAGAAGTTTTACTCCCTGATATACAGCTGCCTACCCCCTTCGTAAGTGCAGGTCCTAAATGAGCTTTTTTCTCTGTTCCCTCACCACAATCGAGATTCTTTTGGGGAGTTACCAGTACAGTATCCATACCAGGAAGTACTTAATTTATTACGCTACTGTTTTCTTAATCTCAGTGGAGATATTTACTGATAAACAGCTACGTATGCAGCATGTTCATGTCGTTCCTAAATGAGCTTTTATCTCTCTCCCCTCACCACAAATCAGATTCTTCTGAGGAGTTCCCAGTACATTATCCTTTCCCCTGTGTAATTACCTTAACAAGCTCCAGCTGTTTTTATTCTCAGAAGGTTTACTCCCTGATATACAGCTGGCTACCTCCTTCGTAAGTGCAGGTCCTAAATGAGCTTTTTTCACTGTTCCCTCACCACAATCCAGATACTATTGGGAGTTACCAGTACAGTAACCATACCAGGAAGTGCTTAATTTATTAAGCTACTGCTTTTCTTATTCTCAGTGGAGATATTTACTGACAAACAGCTACCGACGCAGCATGTTCATGTCGTTCCTAAATGAGCTTTTATCTCTCTCCCCTCACCATAAATCAGATTCTTCTGAGGAGTTCCCAGTACATTATCCTTTCCCCTGTGTAATTACCTTAACAAGCTCCAGCTGTTTTTATTCTCAGAATGTTTACTCCCTGATATAGAGCTGCCTACCCCCTTCGTAAGTGAAGGTCCTAAATGAGCTTTTTTCTCTGTTCCCTCACCACAATCCAGATTCTTTTGGGGAGTTACCAGTACAGTAACCATACCAGGAAGTACTTAATTTATTAAGCTACTGCTTTTCTAAATCTCAGTGGAGATAATTACTTATAAAAAGCTACCTACGCAGCATGTTCATGTCGTTCCTAAATGAGCTTTTTTCTCTGTTACCTCACCACAATCCAGATTCTTTTGGGAAGTTACCAGCACAGTATCCATTGCAGGAAGTACTTAATTTATTAAGCTACTGCTTTTCTTAATCTCAGTGGAGATATTTACTGATAAACAGCTACCTACGCAGCATGTTCATGTCGTTCCTAAATGAGCTTTTTTCTCTGTTCCCTCACCACAATCCAGATTCTTTTGGGGAGTTTCCAGTACAGTAACCATACCAGGAACTACTTAATTTATTAAGCTACTGCTTTTCTTAATCTCAGTGGAGATATTTACTGATAAACAGCTACCTACGCAGCATGTTCATGTCGTTCCTAAATGAGCTTGTTTCTCTGTTCCCTCAATACAATCCAGATTCTTTTGGGGAGTTACCAGTACAGTATCCATACCAGGAAGTACTTATTTTATTAAGCTACTGCTTGTCTTAATCTAATTTTAGATATTTACTGATAAACAGCTACGTATGCAGCATGTTCATGTCGTTCATAAATGAGCTTTTATCTCTCTACCCTCACCACAAATCAGATTCTTCTGAGGAGTTCCCAGTACATTACCCTTTCCCTTGTGTAATTACCTTAACAAGCTCCATCTGTTTTTATTCTCAGAAGCGATACTCCCTGCTATACAGCTGCCTACCCCCTTCGTAAGTGCAGGTCCTAAATGAGCTTTTTTCTCTGTTCCCTCACCACAATCCAGATTCTTTTGGGGAGTTACCAGTACAGTAACCATACCAGGAAGTACTTAATTTATTAAGCTACTGCTTTTCTTAATCTCAGTGGAGATATTAACTGATAAACAGCTACCTACGCAGCATGTTCATGTCGTTCCTAATGAGCTTTTATCTCTCTCCCCTCATCACAAATCAGATTCTTCTGAGGAGTTCCCAGTACATTATCCTTTCCTCTGTGTAATTACCTTAACAAGCTCCAGCTGTTTTTACTCTCAGAAGGTTTACTCCCTGATATACAACTGCCTACCCCCTTCGTAAGTGCAGGTCCTAAATGAGCTTTTTCTCTATTCCCTCACCACAATCCAGATTCTTTTGGGGAGTTACCAGTATTGTAACCATACCAGGAAGTACTTAATTTATTAAGCTACTGATTTTCTTAATCTTAGTGGATTTATTTACTGATAAACAGCTACCTACGCAGCATGTTCATGTCGTTCCTAAATGAGCTTTTATCTCTCTCCCCTCACCACAAATCAGATTCTTCTGAGGAGGTCCGAGTACATTATCCTTTCCCCTGTGTAATTACCTTAACAAGCTCCAGCTGTTTTTATTCTCAGAAGGTTTACTCCCTGATATACAGCTGCCTAACCCCTTCGTAAGTGCACGTCCTAAAGGATCTTTTTCTCTGTTCCCTCACCACAATCCAGATTCTTTTGGGGAGTTACCAGCACAATAACCATACCAGGAAGTACTTAATTTATTAAGCTACTGCTTTTCTTAATCTCAGTGGAGATATTTTCTGATAAACAGCTACCTACGCAGCATGTTCATGTCGTTCCTAAATGAACTTTTTTCTCTGTTCCCTCACCACAATCCAGATTCTTTTGGGGAGTTACCAGTAAAGTATCCATACCAGTAAGTACTTAATTTATTAAGCTACTGCTTTTCTTAATCTCAGTGGAGATATTTACTGATAAACAGCTACGTATGCAGCATGTTCATGTCGTTCCTAAATGAGCTTTTATCTCTCTCCCCTCACCACAAATCAGATTCTTCTGAGGAGTTCCCAGTACATTATCTTTTCCCCTGTGTAATTACCTTAACAAGCTCCAGCTGTTTTTATTCTCAGAAGGTTTACTCCCTGATATACAGCTGCCTACCCCCTTCGTAAGTGCAGGTCCTAAATGAGCTTTTTTCTCTGTTCCCTCACCACAATCCAGATTCTTCTGGGGAGTTACCAGTACAGTAACCATACCAGGAAGTACTTAATTTATTAAGCTACTGCTTTTCTTAATCTCAGTGGAGATATTTACTGATAAACAGCTACCTACGCAGCATGTTCATGTCGTTCCTAAAAGACCTTTTTTCTCTGTTCCCTCACCACAATCCAGATACTTTTGGGGAGTTACCAGTACAGTAACCATACCAGGAAGTACTTAATTTATTAAGCTACTGCTTTTCTTAATCTCAGTGGAGATATTTACTTATAAACAGCTACCTATGCAGCATTTTCATATCGTTCCTAAATAAGCTTATATCTCTCTCCCCTCACCACAAATCAGATTCTTCTGAGGAGTTCCCAGTACATTATCCTTTCCCCTGTGTAATTACCTTAAGAAGCTCCATCTGTTTTTATTCTCAGAAGCGATACTCCCTGATATACAGCTGCCTACCCCCTTCGTAAGTGCAGGTCCTAAATGAGCTTTTTTCTCTGTTCCCTCACCACAATCCAGATTCTTTTCGGCAATTACCAGTACAGTAACCATACCATTAAGTACTTAGTTTATTAAGCTACTGCTTTTCTTAATCTCAGTGGAGATATTTACTGATAAACAGCTACCTACACAGCATGTTCATGTCGTTCCTAAATGAGCTTTTATCTCTCTCCCGTCACCACAAATCAGATTCTTCTGAGGAGTTCCCAATACATTATCCTTTCCCCATGTGTAATTACCTTAACAAGCTCCAGCTGTTTTTATTCTCAGAATGTTTCCTCCCTGATATACAGCTGCCTACCCCCTTCGTAAGTGCAGGTCTTAAATGAGCTTTTTTCTCTATTCCCTCACCACAATCCAGATTCTTTTGGGGAGTTACCAGTACAGTAACCATACCAGGAAGTACTTAATTCATTAAGCTACTGCTTTTCTTAATCTCAGTGGAGATATTAACTGATAAACAGCTACCTACGCAGCAAGTTCATGTCGTTCCTAAATGAGCTTTTATCTCTCTCCCCTCATCACAAATCAGATTCTTCTGAGGAGTTCCCAGTACATTATCCTTTCCCCTGTGTAATTACCTTAACAAGCTCCAGCTGTTTTTACTCTCAGAAGGTTTACTCCCTGATATACAACTGCCTACCCCCTTCGTAAGTGCAGGTCCTAAATGAGCTTTTTTCTCTGTTCCCTCACCACAATCCAGATTCTTTTGGGGAGTTACCAGTACAGTAACCATACCAGGAATTACTTAATTTATTAAGCTACTGCTTTTCTAAATCTCAGTGGAGATAATTACTGATAAACAGCTACCTACGCAGCATGTTCATGTCGTTCTTAAATGAGATTTTTTCTCTGTTCCCTCACCACAATCCAGATTCTTTAGGGAGTTACCAGTACAGTATCCATTCCAGGAAGTACTTAATGTATTAAGCTACTGCTTTTCTTAATCTCAGTGGAGATATTTACTGATTAACAGCTAAGCATGCAGCATGTTCATGTCGTTCCTAAATGAGCTATTATCTCTCTCCCCTCACCACAAATCAGATTCTTCTGAGGAGTTCCCAGTACATTATCCTTTCCCCTGTGTAATTACCTTAACATGCTCCAGCTGTTTTTATTCTCAGAAGGTTTACTCCCCGATATACAGCTGCCTATCCCTTTCGTAAGTGCAGGTCCTAAATGAGGTTTTTTCTCTGTTCCCTCACCACAATCCAGATTCTTTTGGGGAGTTACCAGTACAGTAACCATACCAGGAAGTACTTAATTTATTAAGCTACTGCTTTTCTTACTCTCAGTGGAGATATTTACTGATAAACAGCTACCTATGCAGCATTTTCATATCGTTCCTAAATGAGCTTTATCTCTCGCCCCTCACCACAAATCAGATTCTTCTGAGGAGTTCCCAGTACATTATCCTTTCCCCTGTGTAATTACCTTAACAAACTCCAGCTGTTTTTATTCTCAGAAGGTTTACTCCATGATATACTGCTGCCTACCACCTTCGTAAGTGCAGGTCCTAAATGAGCTTTTTTCTCTGTTCCCTCACCACAATCCAGATTCTTTTGGAGAGTTACCAGTACAGTAACCATACCAGGAAGTACTTAATTTATTAAGCTACTGCTTTTCTTAATCTCAGTGGAGATATTTACTGATAAACAGCTACCTAAGCAGCATGTTCATGTCGTTCCTAAATGAGCTTTTATCTCTCTTCCCTCACCACAAATCAGATTCTTCTGTCGAGTTCCCAGTACATTATCCTTTCCCCTGTGTAATTACCTTAATAAGCTCCAGCTGTTTTTATTCTCAGAAGTTTACTCCCTGATATACAGCTGCCTACCCTTCGTAAGTGCAGGTCCTAAATGTGCTTTTTTCTCTGTTCCCTCACCACAATCCAGATTCTTTTGGGGAGTTACCAGTACAGTAACCATACCAGGAATTACTTAATTTATTAAGCTACTGCTTTTCTAAATCTCAGTGGAGATATTCACTGATAAACAGCTACCTACGCAGCATGTTCATGTCGTTCCTAAATGAGATTTTTTCTCTGTTCCCTCACCACAATCCAGATTCTTTTGGGGAGTTACCAGTACAGTATGTATTCCAGGAAGTACTTAATTTATTAAGCTACTGCTTTTCTTAATCTCAGTGGAGATATTTACTGATTAACAGCTACGTATGCAGCATGTTCATGTCGTTCCTAAATGAGCTTTTTTCTCTCCCCTCACCAGAAATCAGATTCTTCTGAGGAGTTCCCAGTACATTATCCTTTCCCCTGTGTAATTACCTTAACAAGCTCCAGCTGTTTTTATTCTCATAGGCGATACTCCCTGATATACAGATGCCTACCCCCTTGCAGCATGTTCATGTCGTCCTAAATGAGCTTTTTTCTCTGTTCCCTCACCACAATCCAGATTCTTTTGGGGAGTTACCAGTACAGTAACCATATCAGGAAGTATTTAATTTATTAAGCTACTGCTTTTCTTAATCTCAGTGGAGATATTTACTGATAAACAGCTACCTACGCAGCATTTTCATGTTGTTCCTAAATGAGCTTTTATCTCTCTCCCTCACCACAAATCAGATTCTTCTGAGGAGTTCCCAGTACACTATCCTTTCCCCTGTGTATTTACCTTAACAAGCTCCTGCTGTTTTTATTCTCAGAAGGTTTACTCCCTGATATACAGCTGCCTACCCCCTTCGTAAGTGCAGGTCCCAAATGAGCTTTTTTCTCTGTTCCCTCACCACAATCCAGATTCTTTTGGGGAGTTTCCAGTACAGTAACCATACCAGGAAGTACTTAATTTATTAAGCTACTGCTTTTCTTAATCTCAGTGGAGATATTTACTGATAAACAGCTACCTACGCAGCATGTTCATGTCGTTCCTAAATGAGCTTTTTTCTCTGTTCCTTCACTACAAATCAGATTCTTCTGAGGAGTTCCCAGTACATTATCCTTTCCCCTGTGTAATTACCTTAACAAGCTCCAGCTGTTTTTATTCTCAGAAGCGTACTCGCTGATATACAGCTGCCTACCCCCTTCGTAAGTGCAGGTCCTAAATGAGTTTTTTTCTCTGTTCCATCACCACAATCCAGATTCTTTTGGGAGTTTCCAGTACAGTAATCATACCAGGAAGTACTTAATTTATTAAGCTACTGCTTTTCTTAATCTCAGTGGAGATATTTACTGATAAACAGCTACGTATGCAGCATGTTCATGTCGTTCCTAAATGAGCTTTTATCTCTCTCCCCTCACCACAAATCAGATTCTTCTGAGGAGTTCCCAGTACATTATCCTTTCCCCTGTGTAATTACCTTAACAAGCTCCAGCTGTTTTTATTCTCAGAAGTTTTACTCCCTGATATACAGCTGCCTACCCCCTTCGTAAGTGCAGGTCCTAAATGAGCTTTGTTCTCTGTTCCCTCACCACAATCCAGATTCTTTTGGGGAGTTACCAGTACAGTAACCATACCAGGAAGTACTTAATTTATTAAGCTACTGCTTTTCTTAATCTCAGTGGAGATATTAACTGATAAACAGCTACCTATGCAGCATTTTCATATCGTTCCTAAATGAGCTTTTATCTCTCTCCCCTCACCACAAATCAGATTCTTCTGAGGAGTTCCCAGTACATTATCCTTTCCAATGTGTAATTACCTTAACAAGCTCCAGCTGTTTTTATTCTCAGAAGGTTTACTCCCTGATATACAGCTGCCTACCACCTTCGTAAGTGCAGGTCCTAAATGAGCTTTTTTCTCTGTTCCCCTCACCACAATCCAGATTCTTTTGGAGAGGTACCAGTACAGTAACCATACCAGGAAGTACTTAATTTATTAAGCTACTGCTTTTCTTAATCTCAGTGGAGATATTTACTGATAAACAGCTACGTATGCAGCATGTTCATGTCGTTCCTAAATGAGCTTTTATCTCTCTCCCCTCACCACAAATCAGATTCTTCTGAGGAGTTCCCAGTACATTATCCTTTCCCCTGTGTAATTACCTTAACAAGCTCCAGCTGTTTTTTTTTCTCAGAAGGTTTACTCCCTGATATACAGCTGCCTACCCCCTTCGTAAGTGCAGGTCCTAAATGAGCTTTTTTCTCTGTTCCCTCACCACAATCCAGATTCTTTTGGGGAGTTACCAGTACAGTAACCATACCAGGAATTACTTAATTTATTAAGCTACTGCTTTTCTAAATCTCAGTGGAGATAATTACTGATAAACAGCTACCTACGCAGCATGTTCATGTCGTTCTTAAATGAGATTTTTTCTCTGTTCCCTCACCACAATCCAGATTCTTTAGGGGAGTTACCAGTACAGTATCCATTCCAGGAAGTACTTAATTTATTAAGCTACTGCTTTTCTTAATCTCAGTGGAGATATTTACTGATTAACAGCTAAGCATGCAGCATGTTCATGTCGTTCCTAAATGAGCTATTATCTCTCTCCCCTCACCACAAATCAGATTCTTCTGAGGAGTTCCCAGTACATTATCCTTTCCCCTGTGTATTTACTTAACAAGCTCCAGCTGTTTTTATTCTCATAAGCGATACTCCCTGATATACAGCTGCCTACCCCCTTCGTAAGTGCAGGTCCTAAATGTGCTTTTTTCTCTGTTCCCTCACCACAATCCAGATTCTTTTGGGGAGTTACCAGTACAGTAACCATATCAGAAAGTACTTAATTTATTAAGCTACTGCTTTTCTTAATCTCAGTGGAGATATTTACTGATAACCAGCTACCTACGCAGCATGTTCATGTCGTTCCTAAACGAGCTTTTTTCTCTCCCCTCACCACAAATCAGATTCTTCTGAGGAGTTCCCACTACATTATCCTTTCCCCTGTGTAATTACCTTAAGAAGCTCCAGCTGTTTTTATTCTCAGAAGGTTTACTCCCTGAAATACAGCTGCCTAACCCCTTCGTAAGTGCAGGTCCTAAATGAGCTTTTTTCTCTGTTCCCTCACCACAATCCAGATTCTTTTGGGGAGTTACCAGTACAGTAACCATACCAGGAAGTACTTAATTTATTAAGCTACTGCTTTTCTTAATCTCAGTGGAGATATTTACTGATACACAGCTACCTATGCAGCATTTTCATATCGTTCCTAAATGAGCTTTTATCTCTCTCTCCTCAACACAAATCAGATTCTTCTGAGGAGTTCCCAGTACATTATCCTTTCCCCTGTGTAATTACCTTAACAAGGTCCAGCTGTTTTCATTCTCAGAAGGTTTACTCCCTAATATACAGCTGCTTAACACCTTCGTAAGTGCAGGTCCTAAATGAGCTTTTTTCTCTGTTTCCTCAGCACAATCCAGATTCTTTTGGAGAGTTACCAGTACAGTAACCATACCAGGAAGTACTTAATTTATTAAGCAACTGCTTTTCTTAATCTCAGTGGAGATATTTACTGATCAACAGCTTCCTACACAGCATGTTCATGTTGTTCCTAAATGAGCTTTTATCTCTCTCCCCTCACCACAAATCAGATTCTTCTGAGGAGTTCCCACTACATTACGCTTTCCCCTGTGTAATTACCTTAACAAGATCCAGCTGTTTTTATTCTCAGAAGGTTTACTCCCTGATATACAGCTGCCTACCCCCTTCGTAAGTGCAGGTCCTATATGAGCTTTTTTCTCTGTTCCCTCACCACAATCCAGATTCTTTTGGGGAGTTACCAGTACAGTAACCATACCAGGAAGTACTTAATTCATTAAGCTACTGCTTTTCTTAATCTCAGTGGAGATATTTACTGATAAACAGCTACGTATGCAGCATGTTCATGTCGTTCCTAAATGAGCTTTTATCTCTCTCCCATCACTACAAATCAGATTCTTCTGAGGAGTTCCCAGTACATTATCCTTTCCCCTGTGTAATTACCTTAATAAGCTCCAGCTGTTTTTATTCACAGAAGTTTTATCCCTGATATAGAGCTGCCTACCCCCTTCGTAAGTGCAGGTCCTAAATGAGCTTTTTTCTCTGTTCCCTCACCACAATCCAGATTCTTTTGGGGAGTTACCAGTACAGTAACCATACCAGGAAGTACTTAATTTATTAAGCTACTGCTTTTCTAAATCTCAGTGGAGATAATTACTGATAATCAGTTACCTACGCAGCATGTTCATGTCGTTCATAAATGAGCTTTTTTCTCTGTTCCCTCACCACAATCCAGATTCTTTTGGGAGTTACCAGTACAGTATCCATTCCAGGAAGTACTTAATTTATTAAGCTACTGCTTTTCTTAATCTCAGTGGAGATATTTACTGATTAACAGCTACGTATGCAGCATGTTCATGTCGTTCCTAAATGAGCTTTTATCTCTCTCCCTCACCACAAATCAGATTCTTCTGAGGAGTTCCCAGTACATTATCCTTTCCCCTGTGTAATTACCTTAACAAGCTCCAGCTGTTTTTATTCTCATAAGCGATACTCGCTGATATACAGCTGCCTACCCTCTTCGTAAGTGCAGGTGCTAAATGAGCTTTTTTCTCTGTTCCCTCACCACAATCCAGATTCTTTTGGGGAGTTACCAGTACAGTAACCATACCAGGAAGTACTTAATTTATTAAGCTACTGCTTTTCTTAATCTCAGTGGAGATATTACTGATATACAGCTACCTACGGAGCATGTTCATGTCGTTCCTAAATGAGCTTTTTTCTCTGTTACCTCACCACAATCCAGATTCTTTTGGGAAGTTACCAGCACAGTATCCATTGCAGGAAGTACTTAATTTATTAAGCTACTGCTTTTCTTAATCTCAGTGGAGATATCTAATGATAAACAGCTACCTACCCAGCATGTTCCTGTCGTTCATAAATGAGCTTTTTCTCTCTTCCGTCACCTCAAATCAGATTCTTCTGTGGAGTTCCCAGTACATTATCCTTTCCCCTGTGTAATTACTTGAACAAGCTCCAGCTGTTTTTATTCTCAGAAGTTTTACTCCCTGATATACAGCTGCCTACCCCCTTCGTATGTGCAGGTCCTAAATGAGCTTTTTTCTCTGTTCCCTCACCACAATCGAGATTCTTTTGGGGAGTTACCAGTACAGTATCCATACCAGGAAGTACTTAATTTATTACGCTACTGTTTTCTTAATCTCAGTGGAGATATTTACTGATAAACAGCTACGTATGCAGCATGTTCATGTCGTTCCTAAATGAGCTTTTATCTCTCTCCCCTCACCACAAATCAGATTCTTCTGAGGAGTTCCCAGTACATTATCCTTTCCAGTGTAATTACCTTAACAAGCTAGCTGTTTTTATTCTCAGAAGGTTTACTCCCTGATATACAGCTGGCTACCTCCTTCGTAAGTGCAGGTCCTAAATGAGCTTTTTTCACTGTTCCCTCACCACAATCCAGATACTATTGGGGAGTTACCAGTACAGTAACCATACCAGGAAGTGCTTAATTTATTAAGCTACTGCTTTTCTTATTCTCAGTGGAGATATTTACTGACAAACAGCTACCGACGCAGCATGTTCATGTCGTTCCTAAATAGCTTTATCTCTCTCCCCTCACCACAAATCAGATTCTTCTGAGGAGTTCCCAGTACATTATCCTTTCCCCTGTGTAATTACCTTAAGAAGCTCCAGCTGTTTTTATTCTCAGAAGTACTCCCTGATATAGAGCTGCCTACCCCCTTCGTAAGTGAAGGTCCTAAATGAGCTTTTTTCTCTGTTCCCTCACCACAATCCAGATTCTTTTGGGGAGTTACCAGTACAGTAACCATACCAGGAAGTACTTAATTTATTAAGCTACTGCTTTTCTAAATCTCAGTGGAGATAATTACTTATAAAAAGCTACCTACGCAGCATGTTCATGTCGTTCCTAAATGAGCTTTTTTCTCTGTTACCTCACCACAATCCAGATTCTTTTGGGAAGTTACCAGCACAGTATCCATTGCAGGAAGTACTTAATTTATTAAGCTACTGCTTTTCTTAATCTCAGTGGAGATATTTACTGATAAACAGCTACCTACGCAGCATTCGTAAGTCGTTCCTAAATGAGCTTTTTTCTCTGTTCCCTCACCACAATCCAGATTCTTTTGGGGAGTTTCCAGTACAGTAACCATACCAGGAACTACTTAATTTATTAAGCTACTGCTTTTCTTAATCTCAGTGGAGATATTTACTGATAAACAGCTACCTACGCAGCATGTTCATGTCGTTCCTAAATGAGCTTGTTTCTCTGTTCCCTCAATACAATCCAGATTCTTTTGGGGAGTTACCAGTACAGTATCCATACCAGGAATACTTAATTAAGCTACTGCTTGTCTTAATCTCAATTTTAGATATTTACTGATAACAACTGCTACGTATGCAGCATGTTCATGGTTCATAAATGAGCTTTTATCTCTCTACCCTCACCACAAATCAGATTCTTCTGAGGAGTTCCCAGTACATTACCCTTTCCCTTGTGTAATTACCTTAACAAGCTCCATCTGTTTTTATTCTCAGAAGCGATACTCCCTGCTGATACAGCTACCTACCCCCTTCGTAAGTGCAGGTCCTAAATGAGCTTTTTTCTCTGTTCCCTCACCACAATCCAGATTCTTTTGGGAGTTACCAGTACAGTAACCATACCAGGAAGTACTTAATTTATTAAGCTACTGCTTTTCTTAATCTCAGTGGAGATATTACTGATAAACAGCTACCTACGCAGCATGTTCATGTCGTTCCTAATGAGCTTTTATCTCTCTCCCTCATCACAAATCAGATTCTTCTGAGGAGTTCCCAGTACATTATCCTTTCCTCTGTGTAATTACCTTAACAAGCTCCAGCTGTTTTTACTCTCAGAAGGAGATTTACTGATATACAACTGCCTACCCCCTTCGTAAGTGCAGGTCCTAAATGAGCTTTTTCTCTGTATCCCTCACCACAATCCAGATTCTTTTGGGGAGTTACCAGTATTGTAACCATACCAGGAAGTACTTAATTTATTAAGCTACTGATTTTCTTAATCTTAGTGGATTTATTTACTGATAAACAGCTACCTACGCAGCATGTTCATGTCGTTCCTAAATGAGCTTTTATCTCTCTCCCCTCACCACAAATCAGATTCTTCTGAGGAGGTCCGAGTACATTATCCTTTCCCCTGTGTAATTACCTTAACAAGCTCCAGCTGTTTTTATTCTCAGAAGGTTTACTCCCTGATATACAGCTGCCTAACCCCTTCGTAAGTGCACGTCCTAAAGGATCTTTTTTCTCTGTTCCCTCACCACAATCCAGATTCTTTTCGGGAGTTACCAGCACAATAACCATACCAGGAAGTACTTAATTTATTAAGCTACTGCTTTTCTTAATCTCAGTGGAGATATTTACTGATAAACAGCTACCTACGCAGCATGTTCATGTCGTTCCTAAATGAACTTTTTTCTCTGTTCCCTCACCACAATCCAGATTCTTTTGGGGAGTTACCAGTAAAGTATCCATACCAGCAAGTACTTAATTTATTAAGCTACTGCTTTTCTAATCTCAGTGGAGATATTTACTGATAAACAGCTACGTATGCAGCATGTTCATGTCGTTCCTAAATGAGCTTTTATCTCTCTCCCTCACCACAAATCAGATTCTTCTGAGGAGTTCCCAGTACATTATCTTTTCCAGTGTAATTACCTTAACAAGCTCCAGCTGTTTTCTTAATCTCAGAAGGTTTACTCCCTGATATACAGCTGCCTACCCCCTTCGTAAGTGCAGGTCCTAAATGAGCTTTTTTCTCTGTTCCCTCACCACAATCCAGATTCTTCTGGGGAGTTACCAGTACAGTAACCATACCAGGAAGTACTTAATTTATTAAGCTACTGCTTTTCTTAATCTCAGTGGAGATATTTACTGATAAACAGCTGCCTACGCAGCATGTTCATGTCGTTCCTAAAAGACCTTTTTTCTCTGTTCCCTCACCACAATCCAGATACTTTTGGGGAGTTACCAGTACAGTAACCATACCAGGAAGAACTTAATTTATTAAGCTACTGCTTTTCTTAATCTCAGTGGAGATATTTACTTATAAACAGCTACCTATGCAGCATTTCATATCGTTCCTAAATGAGCTTTTATCTCTCTCCCCTCACCACAAATCAGATTCTTCTGAGGAGTTCCCAGTACATTATCCTTTCCCTGTGTAATTACCTTAAGAAGCTCCATCTGTTTTTATTCTCAGAAGCGATACTCCCTGATATACAGCTGCCTACCCCCTTCGTAAGTGCAGGTACTAAATGAGCTTTTTCTCTGTTCCCTCACCACAATCCAGATTCTTTTCGGCAATTACCAGTACAGTAACCATACCAGGAAGTACTTAGTTTATTAAGCTACTGCTTTTCTTAATCTCAGTGGAGATATTTACTGATAAACAGCTACCTACACAGCATGTTCATGTCGTTCCTAAATGAGCTATTATCTCTCTCCCCTCACCACAAATAAGATTCTTCTGAGGAGTTCCCAGTACATTATCCTTTCCACTGTGTAATTACCTTAAAAAGCTCCAGCTGTTTTTATTCTCAGAAGGTTTACTACCTGTTATACAACTGCCTACCCCCTTCGTAAGTGCAGGTCCTAAATGAGCTTTTTTCTCTGTACCCTCACCACAATCCAGATACTTTTGGGGAGTTACCAGTACAGTAACCATACCAGGAAGTACTTAATTTATTAAGCTACTGCTTTTCTTAATCTCAGTGGAGATATTTACTGATAAACAGCTACCTACGCAGCATGTTCATGTCGTTCCTAAATGAGCTTTTTTCTCTGTTCCTTCACTACAAATCAGATTCTTCTGAGGAGTTCCCAGTACATTATCCTTTCCCCTGTGTAATTACCTTAACAAGCTCCAGCTGTTTTTATTCTCAGAAGGTTTACTCCCTGATATACAGCTGCCTACCCCTTCGTAAGTGCAGGTCCTAAATGAGTTTTTTTCTCTGTTCCCTCACCACAATCCAGATTCTTTTGGGGAGTTTCCAGTACAGTAACCATACCAGGAAGTACTTAATTTCTTAAGCTACTGCTTTTCTTAATCTCAGTGGAGATATTTACTGATAAACAGCTACGTATGCAGCATGTTCATGTCGTTCCTAAATGAGCTTTTATCTCTCTCCCTCACCACAAATCAGATTCTTCTGAGGAGTTCCCAGTACATTATCCTTTCCCCTGTGTAATTACCTTAATAAGCTCCAGCTGTGTTTATTCTCAGAAGTTTTACTCCCTGATATACAGCTGCCTACCCCCTTCGTAAGTGCAGGTCCTAAATGAGCTTTTTCTCTCTCCCTCACCACAATCCAGATTCTTTTGGGGAGTTACCAGTACAGTAACCATACCAGGTAATTACCTTAAAGCTACTGCTTTTCTTAATCTCAGTGGAGATATTTACTTATAAACAGCTACCTATGCAGCATTTTCATATCGTTCCTAAATGAGCTTTTTTCTCTCCCTCACCACAAATCAGAATCTTCTGAGGATTTCCCAGTACATTATCCTTTCCAATGTGTAATTACCTTAACAAGCTCCACCTGTTTTCTTAATCTCAGAAGGTTTACTCCCTGATATACAGCTGCCTACCCCCTTCGTAAGTGCAGGTCCTAAATGAGCTTTTTCTCTGTTCCCTCACCACAATCCAGATACTTTTGGAGAGTTACCAGTACAGTATCCATACCAGGAAGTACTTAATTTATTAAGGTATTGCTTTTCTTAATCTCAGTGGAGATATTTACTGATAAACAGCTACGTATGCAGCATGTTCATGTCGTTTCTAAATGAGCTTTTATCTCTCTCCCCTCACCACAAATCAGATTCTTCTGAGGAGTTCCCAGTACATTATCCTTTCCACTGTGTAATTACCTTAACAAGCTCCAGCTGTTTTTACTCTCAGAAGGTACTCCCTGATATACAACTGCCTACCCCCTTCGTAAGTGCAGGTCCTAAATGAGCTTTTTCTCTGTTCCCTCACCACAATCCAGATTCTCTTGGGGAGTTACCAGTATTGTAACCATACCAGGAAGTACTTAATTTATTAAGCTACTGATTTTCTTAATCTTAGTGGATTTATTTACTGATAAACAGCTACCTACGCAGCATGTTCATGTCGTTCCTAAATGAGCGTTTTTCTCTCTCCCCTCACCACAAATCAGATTCTTCTGAGGAGTTCCGAGTACATTATCCTTTCCCCTGTGTAATTACCTTAACAAGCTCCAGCTGTTTTTATTCTCAGAAGGTTTACTCCCTGATATACAGCTGCCTACCCCTTCGTAAGTGCACGTCCTAAAGGATCTTTTTTCTCTCTTCCCTCACCACAATCCAGATTCTTTTGGGGAGTTACCAGCACAATAACCATACCAGGAAGTACTTAATTTATTAAGCTACTGCTTTTCTTAATCGCAGTGGAGATATTTACTGATAAACAGCTACCTACGCAGCATGTTCATGTCGTTCCTAAATGAGCTTTTTTCTCTGTTCCCTCACCACAATCCAGATTCTTTTGGGGAGTTACCAGTACCGTATCCATACCAGCAAGTACTTAATTTATTAAGCTACTGCTTTTCTTAATCTCAGTGGAGATATTTACTGATAAACAGCTACGTATGCAGCATGTTCATGTCGTTCCTAAATGAGCTTTTATCTCTCTCCCTCACCACAATCAGATTCTTCTGAGGAGTTCCCAGTACATTATCCTTTCCCCTGTGTAATTACCTTAACAAGCTCCAGCTGTTTTTATTCTCAGAAGGTTTACTCCCTGATATACAGCTGCCTACCCCCTTCGTAAGTGCAGGTCCTATATGAGCTTTTTTCTCTGTTCCCTCACCACAATCCAGATTCTTTTGGGGAGTTACCAGTACAGTATCCATACCAGCAAGTACTTAATTTATTAAGCTACTGCTTTTCTTAATCTCAGTGGAGATATTTACTGATAAACAGCTACGTATGCAGCATGTTCATGGTCCTAAATGAGCTTTTATCTCTCTCCCCTCACCACAAATCAGATTCTTCTGAGGAGTTCCCAGTACATTATCCTTTCCACTGTGTAATTACCTTAACAAGCTCCAGCTGTTTTTATTCTCAGAAGGTTTACTCCCTGATATACAGCTGCCTACCCATTCGTAAGTGCAGGTCCTAAATGAGCTTTTTTCTCTGTTCCCTCACCACAATCCTGATTCTTCTGGGGAGTTACCAGTACAGTAACCATACCAGGAAGTACTTAATTTATTAAGCTACTGCTTTTCTTAATCTCAGTGGAGATATTACTGATAAACAGCTACCTACGCAGCATGTTCATGTCGTTCCTAAATGAGCTTTTTTCTCTGTTCCTTCACTACAAATCAGATTCTTCTGAGGAGTTCCCAGTACATTATCCTTTCCAGTGTAATTACCTTAATTTATTAAGCTCCAGCTGTTTTTATTCTCAGAAGGTTTACTGATATACAGCTGCCTACCCCCTTCGTAAGTGCAGGTCCTAAATGAGTTTTTTTCTCTGTTCCCTCACCACAATCCAGATTCTTTTGGGGAGTTTCCAGTACAGTAACCATACCAGGAAGTACTTAATTTCTTAAGCTACTGCTTTTCTTAATCTCAGTGGAGATATTTACTGATAAACAGCTACGTATGCAGCATGTTCATGTCGTTCCTAAATGAGCTTTTATCTCTCTCCCCTCACCACAAATCAGATTCTTCTGAGGAGTTCCCAGTACATTATCCTTTCCCCTGTGTAATTACCTTAATAAGCTCCAGCTGTTTTTATTCTCAGAAGTTTTACTCCCTGATATACAGCTGCCTACCCCCTTCGTAAGTGCAGGTCCTAAATGAGCTTTTTTCTCTGTTCCCTCACCACAATCCAGATTCTTTTGGGGAGTTACCAGTACAGTAACCATACCAGGAAGTACTTAATTTATTAAGCGACTGCTTTTCTTAATCTCAGTGGAGATATTTACTTATAAACAGCTACCTATGCAGCATTTTCATATCGTTCCTAAATGAGCTTTTATCTCTCTCCCCTCACCACAAATCAGAATCTTCTGAGGATTTCCCAGTACATTATCCTTTCCATTGTGTAATTACCTTAACAAGCTCCACCTGTTTTTATTCTCAGAAGGTTTACTCCCTGATATACAGCTGCCTACCCCCTTCGTAAGTGCAGGTCCTAAATGAGCTTTTTCTCTGTTCCCTCACCACAATCCAGATTCTTTGGAGAGTTACCAGTACAGTAACCATACCAGGAAATACTTAATTTATTAAGCTACTGCTTTTCTTAATCTCAGTGGAGATATTTACAGATAAACAGCTACCTACGCAGCATGTTCATGTCGTTCCTAAACGAGCTTTTATCTCTCTCCCCTCACCACAAATCAGATTCTTCTGAGGAGTTCCCACTACATTATCCTTTCCCCTGTGCAATTACCTTAAGAAGCTCCAGCTGTTTTTATTCTCAGAAGGTTTACTCCCTGATATACAGCTGCCTAACCCCCTTCGTAAGTGCAGGTCCTAAATGAGCTTTTTTCTCTGTTCCCTCACCACAATCCAGATTCTTTTGGGGAGTTACCAGTACAGTAACCATACCAGGAAGTACTTAATTTATTAAGCTACTGCTTTTCTTAATCTCAGTGGAGATATTTACTGATACACAGCTACCTATGCAGCATTTTCATATCGTTCCTAAATGAGCTTTTATCTCTCTCTCCTCAACACAAATCAGATTCTTCTGAGGAGTTCCCAGTACATTATCCTTTCCCCTGTGTAATTACCTTAACAAGGTCCAGCTGTTTTCATTCTCAGAAGTTTACTCCCTGATATACAGCTGCCTACCACCCTTCGTAAGTGCAGGTCCTAAATGAGCTTTTTTCTCTGTTTCCTCACCACAATCCAGATTCTTTTGGAGAGTTACCAGTACAGTAACCATACCAGGAAGTACTTAATTTATTAAGCTACTGCTTTTCTTAATCTCAGTGGAGATATTTACTGATAAACAGCTTCCTACACAGCATGTTCATGTTGTTCCTAAATGAGCTTTTATCTCTCTCCTCTCACCACAAATCAGATTCTTCTGAGGAGTTCCCACTACATTATCCTTTCCCCTGTGTAATTACCTTAACAAGCTCCAGCTGTTTTTATTCTCAGAACGTTTACTCCCTGATATACAGCTGCCTACCCCATTCGTAAGTGCAGGTCCTAAATGAGCTTTTTTCTCTGTTCCCTCACCACAATCCAGATTCTTTTGGGGAGTTACCAGTACAGTAACCATACCAGGAAGTACTTAATTTATTAAGCTACTGCTTTTCTTAATCTCAGTGGAGATATTTACTGATAAACAGCTACGTATGCAGCATGTTCATGTCGTTCCTAAATGAGCTTTTATCTCTCTCCCATCACTACAAATCAGATTCTTCTGAGGAGTTCCCAGTACATTATCCTTTCCCCTGTGTAATTACCTTAATAAGCTCCAGCTGTTTTTATTCTCAGAAGTTTTATCCCTGATATAGAGCTGCCTACCCCCTTCGTAAGTGCAGGTCCTAAATGAGCTTTTTTCTCTGTTCCCTCACCACAATCCAGATTCTTTTGGGGAGTTACCAGTACAGTAACCATACCTGGAAGTACTTAATTTATTAAGCTACTGCTTTTCTAAATTTCAGTGGAGATAATTACTGATAATCAGTTACCTATGCAGCATGTTCATGTCGTTCATAAATGAGCTTTTTTCTCTGTTCCCTCACCACAATCCAGATTCTTTAGGGGAGTTACCAGTACAGTATCCATTCCAGGAAGTACTTAATTTATTAAGCTACTGCTTTTCTTAATCTCAGTGGAGATATTTACTGATTAACAGCTACGTATGCAGCATGTTCATGTCGTTCCTAAATGAGCTTTTATCTCTCTCCCCTCACCATAAATCAGATTCTTCTGAGGAGTTCCCAGTACATTATCCTTTCCCCTGTGTAATTACCTTAACAAGCTCCAGCTGTTTTTATTCTCAGAATGTTTACTCCCTGATATCGAGCTGCCTACCCCCTTCGTAAGTGAAGGTCCTAAATGAGCTTTTTTCTCTGTTCCCTCACCACAATCCAGATTCTTTTGGGGAGTTACCAGTACAGTAACCATACCAGGAAGTACTTAATTTATTAAGCTACTGCTTTTCTAAATCTCAGTGGAGATAATTACTTATAAACAGCTACCTACGCAGCATGTTCATGTCGTTCCTAAATGAGCTTTTTTCTCTGTTACCTCACCACAATCCAGATTCTTTTGGGAAGTTACCAGCACAGTATCCATTGCAGGAAGTACTTAATTTATGAAGCTACTGCTTTTCTTAATCTCAGTGGAGATATTTACTGATTAACAGCTACCTACGCAGCATGTTCATGTCGTTCCTAAATGAGCTTTTATCTCTCTCCCCTCACCACAAATCAGATTCTTCTGTGCAGTTCCCAGTACATTATCCTTTCCCCTGTGTAATTACTTGAACAAGCTCCAACTGTTTTTATTCTCGGAAGTTTTACTCCCTGATATCGAGCTGCCTACCCCCTTCGTAAGTGCAGGTCCTAAATGAGCTTTTTTCTCTGTTCCCTCATCACAATCGAGATTCTTTTGGGGAGATACCAGTACAGTATCCATACCAGGAAGTACTTAATTTATTACGCTATTGCTTTTCTTAATCTCAGTGGAGATATTTACTGATAAACAGCTACGTATGCAGCATGTTCATGTCGTTCCTAAATGAGCTTTTATCTCTCTCCCCTCACCACAAATCAGATTCTTCTGAGGAGTTCCCAGTACATTATCCTTTCCCCTGTGTAATTACCTTAACAAGCTCCAGCTGTTTTTTTTCTCAGAAGGTTTACTCCCTGATATACAGCTGCCTACCCCCTTCGTAAGTGCAGGTCCTAAATGAGCTTTTTTCTCTGTTCCCTCACCACAATCCAGATTCTTTTGGGGAGTTACCAGTACAGTAACCATACCAGGAAGTACTTAATTTATTAAGCTACTGCTTTTCTTAATCTCAGTGGAGATATTTACTGATAAACAGCTACCTACGCAGCATGTTCATGTCGTTCCTAAATGAGCTTTTTTCTCTGTTCCCTCACTACAATCCAGATTCTTTTGGGGAGTTACCAGTACAGTATCCATACCAGGAAGTACTTAATTTATTAAGCTACTGCTTTTCTTAATCTCAGTGGAGATATCTAATGATAAACAGCTACCTACCCAGCATGTTCATGTCGTTCATAAATGAGCTTTTATCTCTCTCCTGTCACCTCAAATCAGATTCTTCTGTGGAGTTCCCAGTACATTATCCTTTCCCCTGTGTAATTACTTGAACAAGCTCCAGCTGTTTTTATTCTCAGAAGTTTTACTCCCTGATATACAGCTGCCTACCCCCTTCGTAAGTGCAGGTCCTAAATGAGCTTTTTTCTCTGTTCCCTCACCACAATCGAGATTCTTTTGGGGAGTTACCAGTACAGTATCCATACCAGGAAGTACTTAATTTATTACGCTACTGTTTTCTTAATCTCAGTGGAGATATTTACTGATAAACAGCTACGTATGCAGCATGTTCATGTCGTTCCTAAATGAGCTTTTATCTCTCTCCCCTCACCACAAATCAGATTCTTCTGAGGAGTTCCCAGTACATTATCCTTTCCCCTGTGTAATTACCTTAACAAGCTCCAGCTGTTTTTATTCTCATAAGGTTTACTCCCTGATATACAGCTGGCTACCTCCTTCGTAAGTGCAGGTCCTAAATGAGCTTTTTTCACTGTTCCCTCACCACAATCCAGATACTATTGGGGAGTTACCAGTACAGTAACCATACCAGGAAGTGCTTAATTTATTAAGCTACTGCTTTTCTTATTCTCAGTGGAGATATTTACTGACAAACAGCTACCGAAGCAGCATGTTCATGTCGTTCCTAAATGAGCTTTTATCTCTCTCCCCTCACCATAAATCAGATTCTTCTGAGGAGTTCCCAGTACATTATCCTTTCCCCTGTGTAATTACCTTAACAAGCTCCAGCTGTTTTTATTCTCAGAATGTTTACTCCCTGATATAGAGCTGCCTACCCCCTTCGTAAGTGAAGGTCCTAAATGAGCTTTTTTCTCTGTTCCCTCACCACAATCCAGATTCTTTTGGGGAGTTACCAGTACAGTAACCATACCAGGAAGTACTTAATTTATTAAGCTACTGCTTTTCTAAATCTCAGTGGAGATAATTACTTATAAACAGCTACCTACGCAGCATGTTCATGTCGTTCCTAAATGAGCTTTTTTCTCTATTACCTCACCACAATCCAGATTCTTTTGGGAAGTTACCAGCACAGTATCCATTGCAGGAAGTACTTAATTTATGAAGCTACTGCTTTTCTTAATCTCAGTGGAGATATTTACTGATTAACAGCTACCTACGCAGCATGTTCATGTCGTTCTTAAATGAGCTTTTATCTCTCTCCCCTCACCACAAATCAGATTCTTCTGTGCAGTTCCCAGTACATTATCCTTTCCCCTGTGTAATTACTTGAACAAGCTCCAACTGTTTTTATTCTCGGAAGTTTTACTCCCTGATATCGAGCTGCCTACCCCCTTCGTAAGTGCAGGTCCTAA
The DNA here is from genome assembly GCF_023159225.1 of Perognathus longimembris pacificus. Lineage (NCBI taxonomy): Eukaryota > Metazoa > Chordata > Mammalia > Rodentia > Heteromyidae > Perognathus > Perognathus longimembris. Next base: position 26,439 of record NW_025956468.1, read on the forward strand.
ATGAGCTTTTTTCTCTGTTCCCTCATCACAATCGAGATTCTTTTGGGGAGATACCAGTACAGTATCCATACCAGGAAGTACTTAATTTATTACGCTATTGCTTTTCTTAATCTCAGTGGAGATATTTACTGATAAACAGCTACGTATGCAGCATGTTCATGTCGTTCCTAAATGAGCTTTTATCTCTCTCCCCTCACCACAAATCAGATTCTTCTGAGGAGTTCCCAGTACATTATCCTTTCCCCTGTGTAATTACCTTAACACGCTCCAGCTGTTTTTTTTCTCAGAAGGTTTACTCCCTGATATACAGCTGCTTACCCCCTTTATAAGTGCAGGTCCTAAATGAGCTTTTTTCTCTGTTCCCTCACCACAATCCAGATTCTTTTGGGGAGTTACCAGTACAGTAACCATACCAGGAAGTACTTAATTTATTACGCTACTGCTTTTCTTAATCTCAGTGGAGATATTTACTGATAAACAGCTACCTACGCAGCATGTTCATGTCGTTCCTAAATGAGCTTTTTTCTCTGTTCCCTCACCACAATCAAGATTCTTTTGGGGAGTTACCAGTACAGTATCCATACCAGGAAGTACTTTATTTATTAAGCTACTGCTTTTCTTAATCTCAGTGGAGATTTTTACTGATAAACAGCTACCTACACAGCATGTTCATGTCGTTCCTAAATGAGCTTTTATCTCTCTCCCCTCACCACAAATCAGATTCTTCTGAGGAGTTCCCAGTACATTAAACTTTCCCCTGTGTAATTATCTTAACAAGCTCCAGCTGGTTTTATTCTCAGAAGCGATACTCCCTGATATACAGCTGCCTACCCCCTTCGTAAGTGCAGTTCATAAATGAGCTTTTTTCTCTGTTCTCTCACCACAATCCAAATCCTTTTGGGGAGTTACCAGTACAGTAACCATACCAGGAAGTACTTAATTTATTAAGCTACTGCTTTTCTTAATCTCAGTGGAGATATTTACTGATAAACAGCTACCTACGCAGCATGTTCATGTCGTTCCTAAATGAGATTTTATCTCTCTCCCGTCACCACGAATCAGATTCTTCTGAGGAGTTCCCAGTACATTATCCATTCCCCTGTGTAATTACCTTAACAAGCTGCAGTTGTTTTTATTCTCAGAAGGTTTACTCCCTGATATACAGTTGCCTACCCCCTTCGTAAGTGCAGGTCCTAAATGAGCTTTTTTCTCTGTTCCCTCACCACAATCCAGATTCTTTTGGGGAGTTACCAGTACAGTAACCATACCAGGAAGTACTTAATTTATTAAGCTACTGCTTTTCTTAATCTCAGTGGAGATATTTACTGATAAACAGCTACCTACGCAGCATGTTCATGTCGTTCCTAAATGAGCTTTTATCTCTCTCCCCTCACCACAAATCAGATTCTTCTGTGGAGTTCCCAGTACATTATCCTTTCCCCTGTGTAATTACCTTAACAAGCTCCAGCTGTTTTTATTCTCAGAAGGTTTACTCCCTGATATACAGCTGCCTACCCCCTTCGTAATTGTAGGTCCTATATGAGCTTTTTTCTCTGTTCCCTCACCACAATCCAGATTCTTTTGGGGAGTTACCAGTACAGTATCCATAGCAGGAAGTACTTAATTTATTAAGATACTGCTTTTCTTAATCTCAGTGGAGATATTTACTGATAAACAGCTACCTACGCAGCATGTTCATGTCGTTCCTAAATGAGCTTTTTTCTCTGTTCACTCACCACAATCCAGATTCTTTTGGGGAGTTACCAGTACAGTAACCATACCAGGAACTATTTAATTTATTAAGCTACTGCTTTTCTTAATCTCAGTGGAGATATTTACTGATAAACAGCTACCTATGCAGCATGTTCATGTCGTTCCTAAATGAGCTTGTTTCTCTGTTCCCTCAATACAATCCAGATTCTTTTGGGGAGTTACCAGTACAGTATCCATACCAGGAAGTACTTATTTTATTAAGCTACTGCTTTTCTTAATCTAAGTTTAGATATTTACTGATAAACAGCTACGTATGCAGCATGTTCATGTCGTTCTTAAATGAGCTTTTATCTCTCTACCCTCACCACAAATCAGATTCTTCTGAGCAGTTCCCAGTACATTATCCTTTCCCCTGTGTAATTACCTTAACAAGCTCCAGCTGTTTTTACTCTCAGAAGGTTTACTCCCTGATATACAACTGCCTACCCCCTTCATAAGTGCAGGTCCTAAATGAGCTTTTTCTCTGTTCCCTCACCACAATCCAGATTCTTTTGGGGAGTTACCAGTATTGTAACCATACCAGGAAGTACTTAATTTATTAAGCTACTGATTTTCTTAATCTTAGTGGATTTATTTACTGATAAACAGCTACCTACGCAGCATGTTCATGTCGTTCCTAAATGAGCTTTTATCTCTCTCCCCTCACCACAAATCAGATTCTTCTGAGGAGTTCCGAGTACATTATCCTTTCCCCTGTGTAATTACCTTAACAAGCTCCAGCTGTTTTTATTCTCAGAAGGTTTACTCCCTGATATACAGCTTCCTAACCCCTTCGTAAGTGCACGTCCTAAAGGATCTTTTTTCTCTGTTCCCTCACCACAATCCAGATTCTTTTGGGGAGTTACCAGCACAATAACCATACCAGGAAGTACTTAATTTATTAAGCTACTGCTTTTCTTAATCTCAGTGGAGATATTTACTGATAAACAGCTACCTACGCAGCATGTTCATGTCGTTCCTAAATGAACTTTTTTCTCTGTTCCCTCACCACAATCCAGATTCTTTTGGGGAGTTACCAGTAAAGTATCCATACCAGCAAGTACTTAATTTATTAAGCTACTGCTTTTCTTAATCTCAGTGGAGATATTTACTGATAAACAGCTACGTATGCAGCATGTTCATGTCGTTCCTAAATGAGCTTTTATCTCTCTCCCCTCACCACAAATCAGATTCTTCTGAGGAGTTCCCAGTACATTATCCTTTCCCCTGTGTAATTACCTTAACAAGCTCCAGCTGTTTATATTCTCAGAAGGTTTACTCCCTGATATACAGCTGCCTACCACCTTCGTAAGTGCAGGTCCTAAATGAGCTTTTTTCTCTGTTCCCTCACCACAATCCAGATTCTTCTGGGGAGTTACCAGTACAGTAACCATACCAGGAAGTACTTAATTTATTAAGCTACTGCTTTTCTTAATCTCAGTGGAGATATTTACTGATAAACAGCTACCTACGCAGCATGTTCATGTCGTTCCTAAAAGACCTTTTTTCTCTGTTCCCTCACCACAATCCAGATACTTTTGGGGAGTTACCAGTACAGTATCCATACCAGGAAGTACTTAATTTATTAAGCTACTGCTTTTCTTAATCTCAGTGGAGATATTTACTGATAAACAGCTACGTATGCAGCATGTTCATGTCGTTCCTAAATGAGCTTTTATCTCTCTCCCCTCACCACAAATCAGATTCTTCTGAGGAGTTCCCAGTACATTATCCTTTCCCCTGTGTAATTACCTTAACAAGCTCCAGCTGTTTTTATTCTCAGAAGGTTTACTCCCTGATATACAGCTGCCTACCATCTTCGTAAGTGCAGGTCCTAAATGAGCTTTTTTCTCTGTTCCCTCACCACAATCCAGGTTCTTTTCGGGAGTTACCCGTACAGTAACCATACCAGGAACTACTTAATTTATTTAGCTACTGCTTTTCTTAATCTCAGTGGAGATATTTACTGATAAACAGCTACCTACGCAGCATGTTCATGTCGTTCCTAAATGAGGTTTTATCTCTCTCCCCACAACACAAATCAGATTCTTCTGAGGAGTTCCCAGTACATTATCCTTTCCCCTGTGTAATTACCTTAAGAAGCTCCATCTGTTTTTATTCTCAGAAGCGATACTACTTGATATACAGCTGCCTACCACCTTCGTAAATGCAGGTCCTAAATGAGCTTTTTTCTCTGTTCCCTCACCACAATCCAGATTCTTTTCGGCAATTACCAGTACAGTAACCATACCAGGAAGTACTTAGTTTATTAAGCTACTGCTTTTCTTAATCTCAGTGGAGATATTTACTGATAAACAGCTACCTACACAGCATGTTCATGTCGTTCCTAAATGAGCTATTATCTCTCTCCCCTCACCACAAATAAGATTCTTCTGAGGAGTTCCCAGTACATTATCCTTTCCCCTGTGTAATTACCTTAAAAAGCTCCAGCTCTTTTTATTCTCAGAAGGTTTACTCCATGATATACAACTGCCTACCCCCTTCGTAAGTGCAGGTCCTAAATGAGCTTTTTTCTCTGTACCCTCACCACAATCCAGATTCTTTTGGGGAGTTACCAGTACAGTAACCATACCAGGAAGTACTTAATTTATTAAGCTACTGCTTTTCTTAATCTCAGTGGAGATATTTAGTGATAAACAGCTACCTACGCAGCATGTTCATGTCGTTCCTAAATGAGCTTTTATCTCTCTCCCCTCATCACAAATCAGATTCTTCTGAGGAGTTCCCAGTACATTATCCTTTCCCATGTGTAATTACCTTAACAATCTCCATCTGTTTTTATTCTCAGAAGCGATACTCCCTGATATACAGCTGCCTACCCCCTTCGTAAGTGCAGTTCCTAAATGAGCTTTTTTCTTTGTTCCCTCACCACAATCCAGATTCTTTTGGGGAGTTACCAGTACAGTAACCATACCAGGAAGTACTTAATTTATTAAGCTACTGCTTTTCTTAATCTCAATGGAGATGTTTGCTGATAAACAGCTACCTACGCAGCATGTCCATGTCGTTCCTAAACGAGCTTTTATCTCTCTCCCGTCACCACAAATCAGATTCGTCTGAGGAGTTCCCAATACATTATCCTTTCCCCATGTGTAATTACCTTAACAAGCTCCAGCTGTTTTTATTCTCAGAATGTTTACTCCCTGATATACAGCTGCCTACCCCCTTCGTAAGTGCAGGTCTTAAATGAGCTTTTTTCTCTGTTCCCTCACCACAATCCAGATTCTTTTGGGGAGTTACCAGTACAGTAACCATACCAGGAAGTACTTAATTCATTAAGCTACTGCTTTTCTTAATCTCAGTGGAGATATTAACTGATAAACAGCTACCTACGCAGCATGTTCATGTCGTTCCTAAATGAGCTTTTATCTCTCTCCCCTCACCACAAATCAGATTCTTCTGAGGAGTTCCCAGTACATTATCCTTTCCCCTGTGTAATTACCTTAATAAGCTCCAGCTGTTTTTATTCTCAGAAGTTTTACTCCCTGATATACAGCTGCCTACCCCCTTCGTAAGTGCAGGTCCTAAATGAGCTTTTTTCTCTGTTCCCTCACCACAATCCAGATTCTTTTGGGGAGTTACCAGTACAGTAACCATACCAGGAAGTACTTAATTTATTAAGCTACTGCTTTTCTTAATCTCAGTGGAGATATTTACTTATAAACAGCTACCTATGCAGCATTTTCATATCGTTCCTAAATGAGCTTTTATCTCTCTCCCCTCACCACAAATCAGAATCTTCTGAGGAGTTCCCAGTACATTATCCTTTCCAATGTGTAATTACCTTAACAAGCTCCAGCTGTTTTTATTCTCAGAAGGTTTACTCCCTGATATACAGCTGCGTACCCCCTTCGTAAGTGCAGGTCCTAAATGAGCTTTTTTCTCTGTTCCCTCACCACAATCCAGATTCTTTTGGAGAGTTACCAGTACAGTAACCATACCAGGAAGTACTTAATTTATTAAGCTACTGCTTTTCTTAATCTCAGTGGAGATATTTACTGATAAACAGCTACCTACGCAGCATGTTCATGTCGTTCCTAAACGAGCTTTTATCTCTCTCCCCTCACCACAAATCAGATTCTTCTGAGGAGTTCCCACTACATTATCCTTTCCCCTGTGTAATTACCTTAAGAAGCTCCAGCTGTTTTTATTCTCAGAAGGTTTACTCCCTGATATACAGCTGCCTAACCACTTCGTAAGTGCAGGTCCTAAATGAGCTTTTTTCTCTGTTCCCTCACCACAATCCAGATTCTTTTGGGGAGTTACCAGTACAGTAACCATACCAGGAAGTACTTAATTTATGAAGCTACTGCTTTTCTTAATCTCAGTGGAGATATTTACTGATAAACAGCTACGTATGCAGCATGTTCATGTCGTTCCTAAATGAGCTTTTATCTCTCTCCCATCACTACAAATCAGATTCTTCTGAGGAGTTCCCAGTACATTATCCTTTCCCCTGTGTAATTACCTTAATAAGCTCCAGCTGTTTTTATTCTCAGAAGTTTTATCCCTGATATAGAGCTGCCTACCCCCTTCGTAAGTGCAGGTCCTAAATGAGCTTTTTTCTCTGTTCCCTCACCACAATCCAGATTCTTTTGGGGAGTTACCAGTACAGTAACCATACCAGGAAGTACTTAATTTATTAAGCTACTGCTTTTCTAAATCTCAGTGGAGATAATTACTGATAATCAGTTACCTACGCAGCATGTTCATGTCGTTCCTAAATGAGCTTTTATCTCTCTCCCCTCACCACAAATCAGATTCTTCTGAGGAGTTCCCAGTACATTATCCTTTCCCCTGTGTAATTACCTTAACAAGCTCCAGCTGTTTTTATTCTCATAAGCGATACTCCCTGATATACAGCTGCCTACCCCCTTCGTAAGTGCAGGTGCTAAATGAGCTTTTTTCTGTGTTCCCTCACCACAATCCAGATTCTTTTGGGGAGTTACCAGTACAGTAACCATACCAGGAAGTACTTAATTTATTAAGCTACTGCTTTTCTTAATCTCAGTGGAGATATTTACTGATATACAGCTACCTTCGGAGCATGTTCATGTCGTTCCTAAATGAGCTTTTTTCTCTGTTACCTCACCACAATCCAGATTCTTTTGGGAAGTTACCAGCACAGTATCCATTGCAGGAAGTACTTAATTTATGAAGCTACTGCTTTTCTTAATCTCAGTGGAGATATTTACTGATTAACAGCTACGTACGCAGCATGTTCATGTCGTTCCTAAATGAGCTTTTATCTCTCTCCCCTCACCACAAATCAGATTCTTCTGTGGAGTTCCCAGTACATTATCCTTTCCCCTGTGTAATTACTTGAACAAGCTCCAACTGTTTTTATTCTCGGAAGTTTTACTCCCTGATATACGAGCTGCCTACCCCCTTCGTAAGTGCAGGTCCTAAATGAGCTTTTTTCTCTGTTCCCTCATCACAATCGAGATTCTTTTGGGGAGATACCAGTAGAGTATCCATACCAGGAAGTACTTAATTTATTACGCTACTGCTTTTCTTAATCTCAGTGGAGATATTTACTGATAAACAGCTACGTATGCAGCATGTTCATGTCGTTCCTAAATGAGCTTTTATCTCTCTCCCCTCCCCACAAATCAGATTCTTCTGAGGAGTTCCCAGTACATTATCCTTTCCCCTGTGTAATTACCTTAACAAGCTCCAGCTGTTTTTTTTCTCAGAAGGTTTACTCCCTGATATACAGCTGCCTACCCCCTTCGTAAGTGCAGGTCCTAAATGAGCTTTTTTCTCTGTTCCCTCACCACAATCCAGATTCTTTGGGGAGTTACCAGTACAGTAACCATACCAGGAAGTACTTAATTTATTAAGCTACTGCTTTTCTTAATCTCAGTGGAGATATTTACTGATAAACAGCTACCTACGCAGCATGTTCATGTCGTTCCTAAATGAGCTTTTTTCTCTGTTCCCTCACTACAATCCAGATTCTTTTGGGGAGTTACCAGTACAGTATCCATACCAGGAAGTACTTAATTTATTAAGCTACTGCTTTTCTTAATCTCAGTGGAGATATCTAATGATAAACAGCTACCTACCCAGCATGTTCATGTCGTTCATAAATGAGCTTTTATCTCTCTCCCGTCACCTCAAATCAGATTCTTCTGTGGAGTTCCCAGTACATTATCCTTTCCCCTGTGTAATTACCTTAACAAGCTCCAGCTGTTTTTATTCTCATAAGGTTTACTCCCTGATATACAGCTGGCTACCTCCTTCGTAAGTGCAGGTCCTAAATGAGCTTTTTTCACTGTTCCCTCACCACAATCCAGATACTATTGGGGAGTTACCAGTACAGTAACCATACCAGGAAGTGCTTAATTTATTAAGCTACTGCTTTTCTTATTCTCAGGAAGTATTTACTGACAAACAGCTACCGACGCAGCATGTTCATGTCGTTCCTAAATGAGCTTTTATCTCTCTCCCCTCACCATAAATCAGATTCTTCTGAGGAGTTCCAGTACATTATCCTTTCCCCTGTGTAATTACCTTAACAAGCTCCAGCTGTTTTTATTCTCAGAATGTTTACTCCCTGATATAGAGCTGCCTACCCCCCTTCGTAAGTGAAGGTCCTAAATGAGCTTTTTTCTCTGTTCCCTCACCACAATCCAGATTCTTTTGGGGAGTTCCAGTACAGTAACCATACCAGGAAGTACTTAATTTATTAAGCTACTGCTTTTCTAAATCTCAGTGGAGATAATTACTTATAAACAGCTACCTACGCAGCATGTTCATGTCGTTCCTAAATGAGCTTTTTTCTCTGTTACCTCACCACAATCCAGATTCTTTTGGGAAGTTACCAGCACAGTATCCATTGCAGGAAGTACTTAATTTATTAAGCTACTGCTTTTCTTAATCTCAGTGGAGATATTTACTGATTAACAGCTACCTACGCAGCATGTTCATGTCGTTCCTAAATGAGCTTTTATCTCTCTCCCCTCACCACAAATCAGATTCTTCTGTGCAGTTCCCAGTACATTATCCTTTCCCCTGTGTAATTACTTGAACAAGCTCCAACTGTTTTTATTCTCGGAAGTTTTACTCCCTGATATCGAGCTGCCTACCCCCTTCGTAAGTGCAGGTCCTAAATGAGCTTTTTTCTCTGTTCCCTCATCACAATCGAGATTCTTTTGGGGAGATACCAGTACAGTATCCATACCAGGAAGTACTTAATTTATTACGCTATTGCTTTTCTTAATCTCAGAAGCGATATTTACTGATAAACAGCTACGTATGCAGCATGTTCATGTCGTTCCTAAATGAGCTTTTATCTCTCTCCCCTCACCACAAATCAGATTCTTCTGAGGAGTTCCCAGTACATTATCCTTTCCCCTGTGTAATTACCTTAACAAGCTCCAGCTGTTTTTTTTCTCAGAAGGTTTACTCCCTGATATACAGCTGCCTACCCCCTTTGTAAGTGCAGGTCCTAAATGAGCTTTTTTCTCTGTTCCCTCACCACAATCCAGATTCTTTTGGGGAGTTACCAGTACAGTAACCATACCAGGAAGTACTTAATTTATTAAGCTACTGCTTTTCTTAATCTCAGTGGAGATATTTACTGATAAACAGCTACCTACGCAGCATGTTCATGTCGTTCCTAAATGAGCTTTTTTCTCTGTTCCCTCACCACAATCAAGATTCTTTTGGGGAGTTACCAGTACAGTATCCATACCAGGAAGTACTTTATTTATTAAGCTACTGCTTTTCTTAATCTCAGTGGAGATTTTTACTGATAAACAGCTACCTACACAGCATGTTCATGTCGTTCCTAAATGAGCTTTTATCTCTCTCCCCTCACCACAAATCAGATTCTTCTGAGGAGTTCCCAGTACATTAAACTTTCCCCTGTGTAATTATCTTAACAAGCTCCAGCTGGTTTTATTCTCAGAAGCGATACTCCCTGATATACAGCTGCCTACCCCCTTCGTAAGTGCAGTTCCTATATGAGCTTTTTTCTCTGTTCTCTCACCACAATCCAAATCATTTTGGGGAGTTACCAGTACAGTAACCATACCAGGAAGTACTTAATTTATTAAGCTACTGCTTTTCTTAATCTCAGTGGAGATATTTACTGATAAACAGCTACCTACGCAGCATGTTCATGTCGTTCCTAAATGAGATTTTATCTCTCTCCTCACCACGAATCAGATTCTTCTGAGGAGTTCCCAGTACATTATCCATTCCAGTGTAATTACCTTAACAAGCTGCAGTTGTTTTTATTCTCAGAGGGTTTACTCCCTGATATACAGTTGCCTACCCCCTTCGTAAGTGCAGGTCCTAAATGAGCTTTTTTCTCTGTTCCCTCACCACAATCCAGATTCTTTTGGGGAGTTACCAGTACAGTATCCATACCAGGAAGTACTTAATTTATTAAGCTACTGCTTTTCTTAATCTCAGTGGAGATATTTACTGATAAACAGCTACCTACGCAGCATGTTCATGTCGTTCCTAAATGAGCTTTTATCTCTCTCCCCTCACCACAAATCAGATTCTTCTGTGGAGTTCCCAGTACATTATCCTTTCCCCTGTGTAATTACCTTAACAAGCTCCAGCTGTTTTTATTCTCAGAAGGTTTACTCCCTGATATACAGCTGCCTACCCCCTTCGTAATTGTAGGTCCTATATGAGCTTTTTTCTCTGTTCCCTCACCACAATCCAGATTCTTTTGGGGAGTTACCAGTACAGTATCCATAGCAGGAAGTACTTAATTTATTAAGATACTGCTTTTCTTAATCTCAGTGGAGATATTTACTGATAAACAGCTACCTACGCAGCATGTTCATGTCGTTCCTAAATGAGCTTTTTTCTCTGTTCACTCACCACAATCCAGATTCTTTTGGGGAGTTACCAGTACAGTAACCATACCAGGAACTACTTAATTTATTAAGCTACTGCTTTTCTTAATCTCAGTGGAGATATTTACTGATAAACAGATACCTACGCAGCATGTTCATGTCGTTCCTAAATGAGCTTGTTTCTCTGTTCCCTCAATACAATCCAGATTCTTTTGGGAGTTACCAGTACAGTATCCATACCAGGAAGTACTTATTTTACAAGCTACTGCTTTTCTTAATCTAAGTTTAGATATTTACTCATAAACAGCTACGTATGCAGCATGTTCATTTCGTTCTTAAATGAGCTTTTATCTCTCTACCCTCACCACAAATCAGATTCTTCTGAGGAGTTCCCAGTACATTATCCTTTCCCCTGTGTAATTACCTTAACAAGCTCCAGCTGTTTTTACTCTCAGAAGGTTTACTCCCTGATATACAACTGCCTACCCCCTTCATAAGTGCAGGTCCTAAATGAGCTTTTTCTCTGTTCCCTCACCACAATCCAGATTCTTTTGGGGAGTTACCAGTACATTGTAACCATACCAGGAAGTACTTAATTTATTAAGCTACTGCTTTTCTTAATCTCAGTGGAGATATTTACTGATAAACAGCTACCTACGCAGCATGTTCATGTCGTTCCTAAAAGACCTTTTTTCTCTGTTCCCTCACCACAATCCAGATACTTTTGGCAGTTACCAGTACAGTATCCATACCAGGAAGTACTTAATTTATTAAGCTACTGCTTCTCTTAATCTCAGTGGAGATATTTACTGATAAACAGCTACGTATGCAGCATGTTCATGTCGTTCCTAAATGAGCTTTATCTCTCTCCCCTCACCACAAATCAGATTCTTCTGAGGAGTTCCCAGTACATTATCCTTTCCCCTGTGTAATTACCTTAACAAGCTCCAGCTGTTTTTATTCTCAGAAGGTTTACTCCCTGATATACAGCTGCCTACAATCTTCGTAAGTGCAGGTCCTAAATGAGCTTTTTTCTCTGTTCCCTCACCACAATCCAGGTTCTTTTCGGGAGTTACCCGTACAGTAACCATACCAGGAACTACTTAATTTATTTAGCTACTGCTTTTCTTAATCTCAGTGGAGATATTTACTGATAAACAGCTACCTACGCAGCATGTTCATGTCGTTCCTAAATGAGGTTTTATCTCTCTCCCCACAACACAAATCAGATTCTTCTGAGGAGTTCCCAGTACATTATCCTTTCCCCTGTGTAATTACCTTAAGAAGCTCCATCTGTTTTTATTCTCAGAAGCGATACTACCTGATATACAGCTGCCTACCACCTTCGTAAATGCAGTCCTAAATGAGCTTTTTTCTCTGTTCCCTCACCACAATCCAGATTCTTTTCGGCAATTACCAGTACAGTAACCATACCAGGAAGTACTTAGTTCATTAAGCTACTGCTTTTCTTAATCTCAGTGGAGATATTTACTGATAAACAGCTACCTACACAGCATGTTCATGTCGTTCCTAAATGAGCTATTATCTCTCTCCCCTCACCACAAATAAGATTCTTCTGAGGAGTTCCCAGTACATTATCCTTTCCCCTGTGTAATTACCTTAAAAAGCTCCAGCTCTTTTTATTCTCAGAAGGTTTACTCCATGATATACAACTGCCTACCCCCTTCGTAAGTGCAGGTCCTAAATGAGCTTTTTTCTCTGTACCCTCACCACAATCCAGATTCTTTTGGGGAGTTACCAGTACAGTAACCATACCAGGAAGTACTTAATTTATTAAGCTACTGCTTTTCTTAATCTCAGTGGAGATATTTAGTGATAAACAGCTACCTACGCAGCATGTTCATGTCGTTCCTAAATTAGCTTTTATCTCTCTCCCCTCATCACAAATCAGATTCTTCTGAGGAGTTCCCAGTACATTATCCTTTCCCATGTGTAATTACGTTAACAATCTCCATCTGTTTTTATTCTCAGAAGCGATACTCCCTGATATACAGCTGCCTACCCCCTTCGTAAGTGCAGTTCCTAAATGAGCTTTTTTCTCTGTTCCCTCACCACAATCCAGATTCTTTTGGGGAGTTACCAGTACAGTAACCATACCAGGAAGTACTTAATTTATTAAGCTACTGCTTTTGTTAATCTCAATGGAGATGTTTACTGATAAACAGCTACCTACGCAGCATGTTCATGTCGTTCCTAAACGAGCTTTTATCTCTCTCCCCTCACCACAAATCAGATTCTTCTGAGGAGTTCCCAATACATTATCCTTTCCCCATGTGTAATTACCTTAACAAGCTCCAGCTGTTTTTATTCTCAGAATGTTTACTCCCTGATATACAGCTGCCTACCCCCTTCGTAAGTGCAGGTCTTAAATGAGCTTTTTTCTCTGTTCCCTCACCACAATCCAGATTCTTTTGGGGAGTTACCAGTACAGTAACCATACCAGGAAGTACTTAATTCATTAAGCTACTGCTTTTCTTAATCTCAGGGGAGATATTAACTGATAAACAGCTACCTACGCAGCATGTTCATGTCGTTCCTAAATGAGCTTTTATCTCTCTCCCCTCACCACAAATCAAATTCTTCTGAGGAGTTCCCAGTACATTATCCTTTCCCCTGTGTAATTACCTTAATAAGCTCCAGCTGTTTTTATTCTCAGAAGTTTTACTCCCTGATATACAGCTGCCTACCCCCTTCGTAAGTGCAGGTCCTAAATGAGCTTTTTCTCTGTTCCCTCACCACAATCCAGATTCTTTTGGGGAGTTACCAGTACAGTAACCATACCAGGAAGTACTTAATTTATTAAGCTACTGCTTTTCTTAATCTCAGTGGAGATATTTACTTATAAACAGCTACCTATGCAGCATTTTCATATCGTTCCTAAATGAGCTTTTATCTCTCTCCCCTCACCACAAATCAGAATCTTCTGAGGAGTTCCCAGTACATTATCCTTTCCAATGTGTAATTACCTTAACAAGCTCCAGCTGTTTTTATTCTCAGAAGGTTTACTCCCTGATATACAGCTGCCTACCCCCTTCGTAAGTGCAGGTCCTAAATGAGCTTTTTCTCTGTTCCCTCACCACAATCCAGATTCTTTTGGAGAGTTACCAGTACAGTAACCATACCAGGAAGTACTTAATTTATTAAGCTACTGCTTTTCTTAATCTCAGTGGAGATATTTACTGATAAACAGCTACCTACGCAGCATGTTCATGTCGTTCCTAAACGAGCTTTTATCTCTCTGTTCCCCTCACCACAAATCAGATTCTTCTGAGGAGTTCCCACTACATTATCCTTTCCCCTGTGTAATTACCTTAAGAAGCTCCAGCTGTTTTTATTCTCAGAAGGTTTACTCCCTGATATACAGCTGCCTAACCCCTTCGTAAGTGCAGGTCCTAAATGAGCTTTTTCTCTCTTCCCTCACCACAATCCAGATTCTTTTGGGGAGTTACCAGTACAGTAACCATACCAGGAAGTACTTAATTTATGAAGCTACTGCTTTTCTTAATCTCAGTGGAGATATTTACTGATACACAGCTACCTATGCAGCATTTTCATATCGTTCCTAAATGAGCTTTTATCTCTCTCTCCTCAACACAAATCAGATTCTTCTGAGGAGTTCCCAGTACATTATCCTTTCCCCTGTGTAATTACCTTAACAAGGTCCAGCTGTTTTCATTCTCAGAAGGTTTACTCCCTGATATACAGCTGCTTACCACCTTCGTAAGTGCAGGTCCTAAATGAGCTTTTTTCTCTGTTTCCTCACCACAATCCAGATTCTTTTGGAGAGTTTCCAGTACAGTAACCATACCAGGAAGTACTTAATTTATTAAGCTACTGCTTTTCTTAATCTCAGTGGAGATATTTACTGATAAACAGCTACCAACGCAGCATGTTCATGTCGTTCCTAAATGAGCTTTTTTCTCTGTTCCCTCACTACAATCCAGATTCTTTTGGGGAGTTACCAGTACAGTATCCATACCAGGAAGTACTTAATTTATTAAGCTACTGCTTTTCTTAATCTCAGTGGAGATATCTAATGATAAACAGCTACCTACCAGCATGTTCATGTCGTTCTAAATGAGCTTTTATCTCTCTCCCCTCACCATAAATCAGATTCTTCTGAGGAGTTCCCAGTACATTATCCTTTCCCCTGTGTAATTACCTTAACAAGCTCCAGCTGTTTTTATTCTCAGAATGTTTACTCCCTGATTAGAGCTGCCTACCCCCCTTCGTAAGTGAAGGTCCTAAATGAGCTTTTTTCTCTGTTCCCTCACCACAATCCAGATTCTTTTGGGGAGTTACCAGTACAGTAACCATACCAGGAAGTACTTAATTTATTAAGCTACTGCTTTTCTAAATCTCAGTGGAGATAATTACTTATAAAAAGCTACCTACGCAGCATGTTCATGTCGTTCCTAAATGAGCTTTTTTCTCTGTTACCTCACCACAATCCAGATTCTTTGGGAAGTTACCAGCACAGTATCCATTGCAGGAAGTACTTAATTTATTAAGCTACTGCTTTTCTTAATCTCAGTGGAGATATTTACTGATAAACAGCTACCTACGCAGCATGTTCATGTCGTTCCTAAATGAGCTTTTTTCTCTGTTCCCTCACCACAATCCAGATTCTTTTGGGGAGTTACCAGTACAGTAACCATACCAGGAACTACTTAATTTATTAAGCTACTGCTTTTCTTAATCTCAGTGGAGATATTTACTGATAAACAGCTACCTACGCAGCATGTTCATGTCGTTCCTAAATGAGCTTGTTTCTCTGTTCCCTCAATACAATCCAGATTCTTTTGGGAGTTTCCAGTACAGTATCCATACCAGGAAGTACTTATTTTATTAAGCTACTGCTTGTCTTAATCTAAGTTTAGATATTTACTGATAAACAGCTACGTATGCAGCATGTTCATGTCGTTCCTAAATGAGCTTTTATCTCTCTACCCTCACCACAAATCAGATTCTTCTGAGGAGTTCCCAGTACATTAACCCTTTCCCTTGTGTAATTACCTTAACAAGCTCCATCTGTTTTTATTCTCAGAAGCGATACTCCCTGCTATACAGCTGCCTACCCCCTTCGTAAGTGCAGGTCCTAAATGAGCTTTTTTCTCTGTTCCCTCACCACAATCCAGATTCTTTTGGGAGTTACCAGTACAGTAACCATACCAGGAAGTACTTAATTATTAAGCTACTGCTTTTCTTAATCTCAGTGGAGATATTAACTGATAAACAGCTACCTACGCAGCATGTTCATGTCGTTCCTAATGAGCTTTTATCTCTCTCCCCTCATCACAAATCAGATTTCTTCTGAGGAGTTCCCAGTACATTATCCTTTCCTCTGTGTAATTACCTTAACAAGCTCTAGCTGTTTTTACTCTCAGAAGGTTTACTCCCTGATATACAACTGCCTACCCCCTTCGTAAGTGCAGGTCTAAATGAGCTTTTTCTCTGTTCCCTCACCACAATCCAGATTCTTTTGGGAGTTTACCATTATTGTAACCATACCAGGAAGTACTTAATTTATTAAGCTACTGATTTTCTTAATCTTAGTGGATTTATTTACTGATAAACAGCTACCTACGCAGCATGTTCATGTCGTTCCTAAATGAGCTTTTATCTCTCTCCCCTCACCACAAATCAGATTCTCTGAGGAGGTCCGAGTACATTATCCTTTCCCCTGTGTAATTACCTTTAACAAGCTCCAGCTGTTTTTATTCTCAGAAGGTTTACTCCCTGATATACAGCTGCCTAACCCCTTCGTAAGTGCACGTCTTAAAGGATCTTTTTTCTCTGTTCCCTCACCACAATCCAGATTCTTTTGGGGAGTTACCAGCACAATAACCATACCAGGAAGTACTTAATTTATTAAGCTACTGCTTTTCTTAATCTCAGTGGAGATATTTACTGATAAACAGCTACCTACGCAGCATGTTCATGTCGTTCCTAAATGAACTTTTTTCTCTGTTCCCTCACCACAATCCAGATTCTTTTGGGAGTTACCAGTAAAGTATCCATACCAGCAAGTACTTAATTTATTAAGCTACTGCTTTTCTTATCTCAGTGGAGATATTTACTGATAAACAGCTACGTGTGCAGCATGTTCATGTCGTTCCTAAATGAGCTTTTATCTCTCTCCCCTCACCACAAATCAGATTCTTCTGAGGAGTTCCAGTACATTATCTTTTCCCCTGTGTAATTACCTTAACAAGCTCCAGCTGTTTTTATTCTCAGAAGGTTTACTCCTGATATACAGCTGCCTACCCCCTTCGTAAGTGCAGGTCCTAAATGAGCTTTTTTGTCTGTTCCCTCACCACAATCAGATTCTTCTGGGAGTTACCAGTACAGTAACCATACCAGGAAGTACTTAATTTATTAAGCTACTGCTTTTCTTAATCTCAGTGGAGATATTACTGATAAACAGCTACCTACGCAGCATGTTCATGTCGTTCCTAAAAGACCTTTTTTCTCTGTTCCCTCACCACAATCCAGATACTTTTGGGGAGTTACCAGTACAGTATCCATACCAGGAAGTACTTAATTTATTAAGCTACTGCTTTTCTTAATCGCAGTGGAGATATTTACTGATAAACAGCTACGTATGCAGCATGTTCATGTCGTTCCTAAATGAGCTTTTATCTCTCTCCCCTCACCACAAATCAGATTCTTCTGAGGAGTTCCCAGTACATTATCCTTTCCCCTGTGTAATTACCTTAACAAGCTCCAGCTGTTTTTATTCTCAGAAGGTTTACTCCCTGATATACAGCTGCCTACCATCTCGTAAGTGCAGGTCATAAATGAGCTTTTTTCTCTGTTCCCTCACCACAATCCAGGTTCTTTTCGGGAGTTACCCGTACAGTAACCATACCAGGAACTACTTAATTTATTTAGCTACTGCTTTTCTTAATCTCAGTGGAGATATTTACTGATAAACAGCTACCTACGCAGCATGTTCATGTCGTTCTTAAATGAGGTTTTATCTCTCTCCCCACACCACAAATCAGATTCTTCTGAGGAGTTCCCAGTACATTATCCTTTCCCCTGTGTAATTACCTTAAGAAGCTCCATCTGTTTTTATTCTCAGAAGCGATACTCCCTGATATACAGTTGCCTACCACCTTCGTAAATGCAGGTCCTAAATGAGCTTTTTTCTCTGTTCCCTCACCACAATCCAGATTCTTTTCGGCAATTACCAGTACAGTAACCATACCAGGAAGTACTTAGTTTATTAAGCTACTGCTTTTCTTAATCTCAGTGGAGATATTTACTGATAAACAGCTACCTACACAGCATGTTCATGTCGTTCCTAAATGAGCTATTATCTCTCTCCCCTCACCACAAATAAGATTCTTCTGAGGAGTTCCCAGTACATTATCCTTTCCCCTGTGTAATTACCTTAAAAAGCTCCAGCTGTTTTTTATTCTCAGAAGGTTTACTCCCTGTTATACAACTGCCTACACCTTCGTAAGTGCAGGTCCTAAATGAGCTTTTTTCTCTGTACCCTCACCACAATCCAGATTCTTTTGGGGAGTTACCAGTACAGTAACCATACCAGGAAGTACTTAATTTATTAAGCTACTGCTTTTCTTAATCTCAGTGGAGATATTTACTGATAAACAGCTACCTACGCAGCATGTTCATGTCGTTCCTAAATGAGCTTTTATCTCTCTCCCCTCATCACAAATCAGATTCTTCTGAGGAGTTCCCAGTACATTATCCTTTCCCATGTGTAATTACCTTAACAACCTCCATCTGTTTTTATTCTCAGAAGCGATACTCCCTGATATACAGCTGCCTACCCCCTTCGTAAGTTGCAGTTCCTAAATGAGCTTTTTTTCTCT
>NW_025956469.1:0-52566 GCF_023159225.1 Perognathus longimembris pacificus
AAATATTTCTGCTGAGATTAAGAAAAGCAGTAGCTTGGGGCTGGGGATATAGCCTAGTGGCAAGAGTGCCTGCCTCGGATACACGAGGCCCTAGGTTCGATTCCCCAGCACCACATATACAGAAAATGGCCAGAAGCGGATCTGTGGCTCAAGTGGCAGAGTGCTAGCCTTGAGCGGGAAGAAGCCAGGGACAGTGCTCAGGCCCTGAGTCCAAGGCCCAGGACTGGCCAAAAAAAAAACAAACAGAAAAAAAAAAAAAGAAAAGCAGTAGCTTAATAAATTAAGTACTTCCTGGTATGGTTACTGTACTGGTAACTCCCCAAAAGAATCTGGATTGTGGTGAGGGAACAGAGAAAAAAGCTCATTTAGGACCTGCACTTACGAAGGGGGTAGGCAGCTGTATATCAGGGAGTAAACCTTCTGAGAATAAAAACAGCTGGAGCTTGTTAAGGTAATTACACAGGGGAAAGGATAATGTACGGGGAACTCCTCAGAAGAATCTGATTTGTGGTGAGGGGAGAGAGATAAAAGCTCATTTAGGAACGACATGAACATGATGCGTAGGTAGCTGTTTATCAGTAAATATCTCCACTGAGTTTAAGAAAAGCAGTAGCTTAATAAATTACGTACTTCCTGGTATGGTTACTGTACTGGTAACTCCCCAAAAGAATCTGGATTGTGGTGAGGGAACAGAGAAAAAAGCTCAGTTAGGACCTGCACTTACGAAGGGGGTAGGCTGCTGTATATCAGGGAGTAAACCTTGTGAGAATAAATACAGCTGGAGCTTGTTAAGGTAATTTCACAGGGGAAAGGATAATATACTGGGAACTCCTCAGAAGAATCTGATTCGTGGTGAGGGGAGAGAGATAAAAGCTCATTTAAGAACTACATGAACATGCTGCGTAGGTAGCTGTTTATCAGTAAATATCTCCACTGAGATTAAGAAAAGCAGTAGCTTGGGGCTGGGGATATAGCCTAGTGGCAAGAGTGCCTGCCTCGGATACACGAGGCCCTAGGTTCGATTCCCCAGCACCACATATACAGAAAACGGCCAGAAGCGGCGCTGTGGCTCAAGTGGCAGAGTGCTAGCCTTGAGCGGGAAGAAGCCAGGGACAGTGCTCAGGCCCTGAGTCCAAGGCACAGGACTGGCCAAAAAACAAACAAACAAACAAAAAAAAAGAAAACCAGTAGCTTAATAAATTAAGTACTTCCTGGTATGGTTACTGTACTGGTAACTCCCCAAAAGAATCTGGATTGTGGTGAGGGAACAGAGAAAAAAGCTCAGTTAGGACCTGCACTTACTAAGGGCGTAGGCAGCTGTATATCAGGGAGTAAACCTTCTGAGAATAAAAACAGCTGGAGCTTGTTAAGGTAATTACACAGGGGACAGGATAATGTACTGGGAACTCCTCAGAAGAATATGATTTGTGGTGAGGGGAAAGAGATAAAAGCTCATTTAGGAACGACATGAACATGCTGCGTAGGTAGCTGTTTATCAGTAAATATCTCCACTGAGATTAAGAAAAGCAGTAGCTTAATAAATTAATTACTTCCTGGTATGGTTACTCTACTGGTAACTCCCCAAAATAATCTCGATTGTGGTGAGGGAACAGAGAAAAAAGCTCATTTAGGACCTGCACTTACGAAGGGGGTAGGAAGCTGTATATCAGGGAGTAAATCTTCTGAGAATAAAAACAGCCGGAGCTTGTTAAGGTAATTACACAAGGGAAAGGATAATGTAATGGGAAATCCTCAGAAGAATCTGATTTGTGGTGAGGGGAGAGAGATAAAAGCTCATTTAAGAACGACATGAACATGCTGCGTAGGTAGCTGTTTATCAGTAAATATCTCCACTGAGATTAAGAAAAGCAGTAGCTTAATAAATTAAGTACTTCCTGGTAGGGTTACTGTACTGGTAACTCCCCAAAAGAATCTGGATTGTGGTGAGGGAACAGAGAAAAAAGCTCATTTAGGACCTGCACTTACGAAGGGGGTAGGCAGCAGTATATCCGGGAGTAAACCTTCTGAGAATAAAAACAGCTGGAGCTTGTTAAGGTAATTACACAGGGGAAAGGATAATGTACTGGGAACTCCTCAGAAGAATCTGATTTCTGGTGAGGGGAGAGAGATAAAAGCTCATTTAGGAACGACATGAACATGCTGCGTAGGTAGCTGTTTATCAGTAAATATCTCCACTGAGATTAAGAACAGCAGTAGCTTAATAAATTAACTACTTCCTTGTATGGTTACTGTACTGGTAACTCCCCAAAAGAATCTGGAATGTGGTGAGTAAACCTTCGGAGAATAAAAGAAGCTGGAGCTTGTTAAGGTAATTACACAGGGGAAAGGATAATGTACTGGGAACTCCTCAGAAGAAGCTCATTTGTGGTGAGGGGAGAGAGATAAAAGCTCATTTAGGAACGACATGAACATGCTGCCTAGGTAGCTGTTTATCAGTAAATATCTCCACTGAGATTAAGAAAAGCAGTAGCTTAATAAATTAAGTACTTCCTGCTATGGTTACTGTACTGGTAACTCCCCAAAAGAATCTGGATTGTGGTGAGGGAACAGAGAAAAAAGCTCATTTAGGACCTGCACTTACGAAGGGGGTAGGCAGCTGTATATGAGGGAGTAAACCTTCTGAGAATAAAAACAGCTGGAGCTTGTTAAGGTAATTACACAGGGGAAAGGATAATGTACTGGGAACTCCTCAGAAGAATCTGATTTGTGGTGAGGGGAGAGAGATAAAAGCTCATTTAGGAATGACATGAACATGCTGCGTAGGTAGCTGTTTATCAGTAAATATCTCCACTGAGATTAAGAAAATCAGTAGCTTAATAAATTAAGTACTTCCTGGCATGGTTACTGTACTGCTCACTCCCCAAAAGAATCTGGATTGTGGTGAGGGAAGAGAGAAAAAAGCTCATTTATGACCTGCACTTACGATGGGGGTAGGCAGCTGTATATCAGGGAGTAAACCTTCTGAGAATAAAAACAGCAGGAGCTTGTTAAGGTAATTACACAGGGGAAAGGATAATGTTCTGGGAACTCCTCAGAAGAATCTGATTTGTGGTGAGGGGAGAGAGATAAAAGCTCATTTAGGAACGACATGAACGTGCTGCGTAGGTAGCTGTTTATCAGTAAATATCTCCAATGAGATTAAGAAAAGCAGTACCTTAATAAATTATGTACTTCCTGGTATGGTTACTGTACTGGTAACTCCCCAAAAGAATCTGGATTGTGGTGAGTAAAACTTCGGTGAGTAAAAACAGCTGGAGCTTGTTAAGGTAATTACACAGGGGAAAGGATAATGTACTGGGAACTCCTCAGAAGAATCTGATTTGTGGTGAGGGGAGAGAGATAAAAGCTCATTTAGGAACGACATGAACATGCTGCGTACGTAGCTGTTTATCAGTAAATATCTCCACTGAGATTAAGATAAGAAGTAGCTTAATAAATTAAGTACTTCCTGGTATGGTTACTGTACTGGTAACTCCCCAAAAGAATCTGGATTGTGGTGAGGGAACAGAGAAAAAAGCTCCTTTAATACCTGCACTTACGAAGGGGGTAGACAGCTGTATATCAGGGAGTATCCCTTCTGGGAATAAAAACAACTGGAGCTTGTTAAGGTAATTACACAGGGGAAAGGATAATGTACGGGGAACTCCTCAGAAGAATCTGATTTGTGGTGAGGGGAGAGAGATAAAAGCTCATTTAGGAACGACATGAACATGATGCGTAGGTAGCTGTTTATCAGTAAATATCTCCACTGAGTTTAAGAAAAGCAGTAGCTTAATAAATTACGTACTTCCTGGTATGGTTACTGTACTGGTAACTCCCCAAAAGAATCTGGATTGTGGTGAGGGAACAGAGAAAAAAGCTCAGTTAGGACCTGCACTTACGAAGGGGGTAGGCTGCTGTATATCAGGGAGTAAACCTTGTGAGAATAAATACAGCTGGAGCTTGTTAAGGTAATTTCACAGGGGAAAGGATAATATACTGGGAACTCCTCAGAAGAATCTGATTCGTGGTGAGGGGAGAGAGATAAAAGCTCATTTAAGAACTACATGAACATGCTGCGTAGGTAGCTGTTTATCAGTAAATATCTCCACTGAGATTAAGAAAAGCAGTAGCTT
Source organism: Perognathus longimembris pacificus (assembly GCF_023159225.1). Taxonomy (NCBI): domain Eukaryota; kingdom Metazoa; phylum Chordata; class Mammalia; order Rodentia; family Heteromyidae; genus Perognathus; species Perognathus longimembris. The sequence goes on from NW_025956469.1 coordinate 4,137, forward strand.
GGGGCTGGGGATATAGCCTAGTGGCAAGAGTGCCTGCCTCGGATACACGAGGCCCTAGGTTCGATTCCCCAGCACCACATATACAGAAAACGGCCAGAAGCGGCGCTGTGGCTCAAGTGGCAGAGTGCTAGCCTTGAGCGGGAAGAAGCCAGGGACAGTGCTCAGGCCCTGAGTCCAAGGCACAGGACTGGCCAAAAAACAAACAAACAAACAAAAAAAAAGAAAACCAGTAGCTTAATAAATTAAGTACTTCCTGGTATGGTTACTGTACTGGTAACTCCCCAAAAGAATCTGGATTGTGGTGAGGGAACAGAGAAAAAAGCTCAGTTAGGACCTGCACTTACGAAGGGCGTAGGCAGCTGTATATCAGGGAGTAAACCTTCTGAGAATAAAAACAGCTGGAGCTTGTTAAGGTAATTACACAGGGGACAGGATAATGTACTGGGAACTCCTCAGAAGAATATGATTTGTGGTGAGGGGAAAGAGATAAAAGCTCATTTAGGAACGACATGAACATGCTGCGTAGGTAGCTGTTTATCAGTAAATATCTCCACTGAGATTAAGAAAAGCAGTAGCTTAATAAATTAATTACTTCCTGGTATGGTTACTCTACTGGTAACTCCCCAAAATAATCTCGATTGTGGTGAGGGAACAGAGAAAAAAGCTCATTTAGGACCTGCACTTACGAAGGGGGTAGGAAGCTGTATATCAGGGAGTAAATCTTCTGAGAATAAAAACAGCCGGAGCTTGTTAAGGTAATTACACAAGGGAAAGGATAATGTAATGGGAAATCCTCAGAAGAATCTGATTTGTGGTGAGGGGAGAGAGATAAAAGCTCATTTAAGAACGACATGAACATGCTGCGTAGGTAGCTGTTTATCAGTAAATATCTCCACTGAGATTAAGAAAAGCAGTAGCTTAATAAATTAAGTACTTCCTGGTAGGGTTACTGTACTGGTAACTCCCCAAAAGAATCTGGATTGTGGTGAGGGAACAGAGAAAAAAGCTCATTTAGGACCTGCACTTACGAAGGGGGTAGGCAGCAGTATATCCGGGAGTAAACCTTCTGAGAATAAAAACAGCTGGAGCTTGTTAAGGTAATTACACAGGGGAAAGGATAATGTACTGGGAACTCCTCAGAAGAATCTGATTTCTGGTGAGGGGAGAGAGATAAAAGCTCATTTAGGAACGACATGAACATGCTGCGTAGGTAGCTGTTTATCAGTAAATATCTCCACTGAGATTAAGAACAGCAGTAGCTTAATAAATTAACTACTTCCTTGTATGGTTACTGTACTGGTAACTCCCCAAAAGAATCTGGAATGTGGTGAGTAAACCTTCGGAGAATAAAAGAAGCTGGAGCTTGTTAAGGTAATTACACAGGGGAAAGGATAATGTACTGGGAACTCCTCAGAAGAAGCTCATTTGTGGTGAGGGGAGAGAGATAAAAGCTCATTTAGGAACGACATGAACATGCTGCCTAGGTAGCTGTTTATCAGTAAATATCTCCACTGAGATTAAGAAAAGCAGTAGCTTAATAAATTAAGTACTTCCTGCTATGGTTACTGTACTGGTAACTCCCCAAAAGAATCTGGATTGTGGTGAGGGAACAGAGAAAAAAGCTCATTTAGGACCTGCACTTACGAAGGGGGTAGGCAGCTGTATATGAGGGAGTAAACCTTCTGAGAATAAAAACAGCTGGAGCTTGTTAAGGTAATTACACAGGGGAAAGGATAATGTACTGGTAACTCCTCAGAAGAATCTGATTTGTGGTGAGGGGAGAGAGATAAAAGCTCATTTAGGAATGACATGAACATGCTGCGTAGGTAGCTGTTTATCAGTAAATATCTCCACTGAGATTAAGAAAATCAGTAGCTTAATAAATTAAGTACTTCCTGGCATGGTTACTGTACTGCTCACTCCCCAAAAGAATCTGGATTGTGGTGAGGGAAGAGAGAAAAAAGCTCATTTATGACCTGCACTTACGATGGGGGTAGGCAGCTGTATATCAGGGAGTAAACCTTCTGAGAATAAAAACAGCAGGAGCTTGTTAAGGTAATTACACAGGGGAAAGGATAATGTTCTGGGAACTCCTCAGAAGAATCTGATTTGTGGTGAGGGGAGAGAGATAAAAGCTCATTTAGGAACGACATGAACGTGCTGCGTAGGTAGCTGTTTATCAGTAAATATCTCCAATGAGATTAAGAAAAGCAGTACCTTAATAAATTATGTACTTCCTGGTATGGTTACTGTACTGGTAACTCCCCAAAAGAATCTGGATTGTGGTGAGTAAAACTTCGGTGAGTAAAAACAGCTGGAGCTTGTTAAGGTAATTACACAGGGGAAAGGATAATGTACTGGGAACTCCTCAGAAGAATCTGATTTGTGGTGAGGGGAGAGAGATAAAAGCTCATTTAGGAACGACATGAACATGCTGCGTACGTAGCTGTTTATCAGTAAATATCTCCACTGAGATTAAGATAAGAAGTAGCTTAATAAATTAAGTACTTCCTGGTATGGTTACTGTACTGGTAACTCCCCAAAAGAATCTGGATTGTGGTGAGGGAACAGAGAAAAAAGCTCCTTTAATACCTGCACTTACGAAGGGGGTAGACAGCTGTATATCAGGGAGTATCCCTTCTGGGAATAAAAACAACTGGAGCTTGTTAAGGTAATTACACAGGGGAAAGGATAATGTACTGGGAACTCCACAGAAGAATCTGATTTGTGGTGAGGGGAGAGAGATAAAAGCTCATTTAGGAACGACATGAACATGCTGCGTAGGTAGCTGTTTATCAGTAAATATCTCCCCTGAGATTAAAAAAAGCAGTAGCTTAATAAATTAAGTACTTCCTGGTATGGTTACTGTACTGGTAACTCCCCAAAAGAATCTGGATTGTGGTGAGGGAACAGAGAAAAAAGCTCATTTAGGACCTGCACTGTCGAAGGGGGTAGGCAGCAGTATATCAGGGAGCAAACCTTCTGAGAATAAAAACAGCTGGAGCTTGTTAAGGTAATTACACAGGGGAAAGGATAATGTACTGGGAACTCCTCAGAAGAATCTGATTTGTGGTGAGGGGAGAGTGATAAAAGCTCATTTAGGAACGACATGAACATGCTGCATATGTAGCTGTTTATCAGTAAATATCTCCACTGAGATTAAGAATAGCAGTAGCTTAATAAATTAAGTACTTTCTGGTATGGTTACTGTACTGGTAACTCCCCAAAAGAATCTGGAATGTGGTGAGTAAACCTTCGGAGAATAAAAACAGCTGGAGCTTGTTAAGGTAATTACACAGGGGAAAGGATAATGTACTGGGAACTCATCAGAAGAATCTGATTTGTGGTGAGGGGAGAGAGATAAAAGCTCATTTAGGAACGACATGAACATGCTGCGTAGGTAGCTGTTTATCAGTAAATATCTCCACTGAGATTAAGAAAAAGTATCTTAATAAATTAAGTACTTCCTGGTATGGTTTCTTTACGGGTAACTCCTCCAAAAGAATCTGGATTGGTGAGGGAACAGAGAAAAAAGCTCATTTAGGACCTGCACTTACGAAGGGGGTAGGCAGCTGTATATCAGGGAGTAAACCTTCTGAGAATAAAAACAGCTGGAGCTTGTTAAGGTAATTACACAGAGGAAAGGATAATGTACTGGGAACTCCACAGAAGAATCTGATTTGTGGTGAGGGGAGAGAGATAAAAGCTCATTTAGGAACGACATGAACATGCTGCATATGTGGCTGTTTATCAGTAAATATCTCCACTGAGATTAAGAAAAGCAGTAACTTAATAATTAAGTACTTCCTGGTATGGATACTGTACTGGTAACTCCCCAAAAGAATCTGGATTGTGGTGAGGGAACAGAGAAAAAAGCTCATTTAGGACCTGCACTTACGAAGGGGGTAGGCAGCTGTATATCAGGGAGTAAACCTTCTGAGAATAAAAACAGCTGGAGCTTGTTAAGGTAATTACACAGGGTAAAGGATAATGTACTGGGAACTCTTCAGAAGAATCTGATTTGTGGTGAGGGGAGAGAGATAAAAGCTCATTTAGGAACGACATGAACATGCTGAGTAGGTAGCTGTTTATCAGTAAATATCTCCACTGAGATTGAGAAAAGCAGTAGCTTAATAAATTAAGTACTTCCTGGTATGGTTACTGTACTGGTAACTCCCCAAAGAATCTGGATTGTGGTGAGGGAACAGAGAAAAAAGCTCATTTAGGACCTGCACTTACGAAGGGGGTAGGCAGCTGTATATCAGGGAGTATCCCTTCTGGAATAAAAACAGCTGGAGCTTGTTAAGGTAATTACACAGGGGAAAGGATAATGTACTGGGAACTCCTCAGAAGAATCTGATTTGTGGTGAGGGGAGAGAGATAAAAGCTCATTTAGGAACGACATGAACATGCTGCGTAGGTAGCTGTTTATCAGTAAATATCTCCACTGAGATTAAAAAAAGCAGTAGCTTAATAAATTAAGTACTTCCTGGTATGGTTACTGTACTGGTAACTCCCAAAAGAATCTGGATTGTGGTGAGGGAACAGAGAAAAAAGCTCATTTAGGACCTGCACTTACGGAGGGGGTAGGCAGCTGTATATCAGGGAGTAAACCTTCTGAGAATAAAAACAGCTGGAGCTTGTTAAGGTAATTACACAGGGGAAAGGATAATGTACTGGGAACTCCTCAGAAGAATCTGATTTGTGGTGAGGGGAGAGAGATAAAAGCTCATTTAGGAACGACATGAACATGCTGCGTAGGTTGCTGTTTATCAGTAAATATCTCCACTGAGATTAAGAAAAGCAGTAGCTTAATAAATTAAGTACTTCCTGGTATGGTTACTGTACTGGTAACTCCCCAAAAGAATCTGGATTGTGGTGAGTAAACCTTCGGAGAATAAAAACAGCTGGAGCTTGTTAAGGTAATTACACAGGGGAAAGGATAATGTACTGGGAACTCTCAGAAGAATCTGATTGTGGTGAGGGGAGAGAGATAAAAGCTCATTTAGGAACGACATGAACATGCTGCGAAGGTAGCTGTTTATCAGTAAATATCTCCACTGAGATTAAGAAAAGCAGTAGCTTAATAAATTAAGTACTTCCTGGTATGGTTACTGTACTGGTAACTCCCCAAAAGAATCTGGATTGTGGTGAGGGAACAGAGAAAAAAGCTCATTTAGGACCTGCACTTACGAAGGGGGTAGGCAGCTGTATATCAGGGAGTATCCCTTCTGGAATAAAAACAGCTGGAGCTTGTTAAGGTAATTACACAGGGGAAAGGATAATGTACTGGGAACTCCTCAGAAGAATCTGATTTGTGGTGAGGGGAGAGAGATAAAAGCTCATTTAGGAACGACATGAACATGCTGCGTACGTAGCTGTTTATCAGTAAATATCTCCACTGAGATTAAGAAAAGCAGTAGCTTAATAAATTAAGTACTTCCTGGTATGGTTACTGTACTGGTAACTCCCCAAAAGAATCTGGATTGTGGTGAGGGAACAGAGAAAAAAGCTCATTTAGGACCTGCACTTACGAAGGGGGTAGGCAGCTGTATATCAGGGAGTAAACCTTCTGATAAAAAAAAACAGCTGAGCTTGTAAGGTAATTACACAGGGGAAAGGATAATGTACTGGGAACTCCTCAGAAGAATCTGATTTGTGGTGAGGGGAGAGAGATAAAAGCTCATTTAGGAACGACATGAACATGCTGCTTAGGTGGCTGTTTATCAGTAAATATCTCCACTGAGATTAAGAAAAGCAGTAGCTTAATAAATTAAGTACTTCCTGGTATGGTTACTGTACTGGTAACTCCCCAAAAGAATCTGGATTGTGGTGAGGGAACAGAGAAAAAAGCTCATTTAGGACCTGCACTTACGAAGGGGGTAGGCAGCTGTATATCAGGGACTAAACCATCAGAGAATAAAAACAGCTGGAGCTTGTTAAGGTAATTACACAGGGTAAAGGATAATGTACTGGGAACTCTCAGAAGAATCTGATTTGTGGTGAGGGGAGAGAGATAAAAGCTCATTTAGGAACGACATGAACATGCTGAGTAGGTAGCTGTTTATCAGTAAATATCTCCACTGAGATTAAGAAAAGCAGTAGCTTAATAAATTAAGTACTTCCTGGTATGGTTACTGTACTGTAACTCCCCAAAGAATCTGGATTGTGGTGAGGGAACAGAGAAAAAAGCTCATTTAGGACCTGCACTTACGAAGGGGGTAGGCAGCTGTATATCAGGGAGTATCGATTCTGAGAATAAAAACAGCTGGAGCTTGTTAAGGTAATTACACAGGGGAAAGGATAATGTACTGGGAACTCCTCAGAAGAATCTGATTTGTGGTGAGGGGAGAGAGATAAAAGCTCATTTAGGAACGACATGAACATGCTGCGTAGGTAGCTGTTTATCAGTAAATATCTCCACTGAGATTAAGAAAAGCAGGAGCTTAATAAATTAAGTACTTCCTGGTATGGTTACTGTACTGGTAACTCCCCAAAGAATCTGGATTGTGGTGAGGGAACAGAGAAAAAAGCTCATTTAGGACCTGCACTTACGAAGGGGGTAGGCAGCTGTATATCAGGGAGTAAACCTTCTGAATAAAAACAGCTGGAGCTTGCTAAGGAAAGGATAATGTACTGGGAACTCCTCAGAAGAATCTGATTTGTGGTGAGGGGAGAGAGATAAAAGCTCATTTAGGAACGACATGAACATGCTGCGTAGGTAGCTGTTTATCAGTAAATATCTCCACTGAGATTAAGAAAGCAGTAGCTTAATAAATTAATTACTTCCTGGTATGGTTACTGTACTGGTAACTCCCCAAAAGAATCTATATTGTGGTGAGGGAACAGAGAAAAAGCTCATTTAGGACCTGCATTTACGAAGGGGGTAGGCAGCTGTATATCAGGGAGTAAACTTCTGAGAATAAAAACAGCTGGAGCTTTTTAAGGTAATTACACAGGGGAAAGGTAATGTACTGGGAACTCCTCAGAAGAATCTGATTTGTGGTGAGGGGAGAGAGATAAAAGCTCATTTAGGAACGACATGAACATACTACGTAAATAGCTGTTTATCAGTAAATATCTCCACTGAGATTAGAAAAGCAGTAGCTTAATAATTAAGTACTTCCTGGTATGGTTACTGTACTGGTAACTCCCCAAAAGAATCTGGATTGTGGTGAGGGAACAGAGAAAAAAGCTCATTTAGGACCTGCACTTACGAAGGGGGTAGGCAGCTGTATATCAGGGAGTAAACCTTCTGAGAATAAAAACAGCTGGAGCTTGTTAAGGTAATTACACAGGGGAAAGGATAATGTACTGGGAACTCCTCAGAAGAATCTGATTTGTGGTGAGGGGAGAGAGAAAAAGCTCATTTAGGAACGACATGAACATGCTGCTAGGTAGCTGTTTATCAGTAAATATCTCCACTGAGATTAAGAAAAGCAGTAGCTTAATAAATTAAGTACTTCCTGGTATGGTTACTGTACTGGTAACTCCCCAAAAGAATCTGGATTGTGGTGAGGGAACAGAGAAAAAAGCTCATTTAGGACCTGCACTTACGAAGGGGGTAGGCAGCTGTATATCAGGGAGTAAACCTTCTGAGAATAAAAACAGCTGGAGCTTGTTAAGGTAATTACACAGGGGAAAGGATAATGTACTGGGAACTCCTCAGAAGAATCTGATTGTGGTGAGGGGAGAGAGATAAAAGCTCATTTAGGAACGACATGAACATGCTGCTTAGGTAGCTGTTTATCAGTAAATATCTCCACTGAGATTAAGAAAAGCAGTAGCTTAATAAATTAAGTACTTCCTGGTATGGTACTGTACTGGTAACTCCCCAAAAGAATCTGGATTTTGGTGAGAGAACAGAGAAAAAAGCTCATTTAGGACCTGCACTTACAGGGGTAGGCAGCTGTATATCAGGGAGTAAACCTTCTAGAATAAAAACAGCTGGAGCTTGTTAAGGTAATTACACAGGGGAAAGGATAATGTACTGGGAACTCCTCAGAAGAATCTGATTTGTGGTGAGGGGAGAGAGAAAAAGCTCATTTAGGAACGACATGAACATGCTGCGTAGGTAGCTGTTTATCAGTAAATATCTCCACTGAGATTAAGAAAAGCAGTAGCTTAATAAATTAAGTACGTCCTGGTATGGATACTGTACTGGTAACTCCCAAAAGAATCTGGATTGTGGTGAGGGGAGAGAAAAAAGCTCATTTAGGAACGACATGAACATGCTGCGTAGGTAGCTGTTTATCAGTAAATATCTCCACTGAGATTAAGAAAAGCAGTAGCTTAATAAATTAAGTACTTCCTGGTATGGTTACTGTACTGGTAACTCCCCAAAAGAATCTGGATTGTGGTGAGGGAACAGAGAAAAAAGCTCATTTAGGACCTGCACTTACGAAGGGGGTAGGCAGCTGTATATCAGGGAGTAAACGTTCTGAGAATAAAAACAGCTGGAGCTTGTTAAGGTAATTACACAGGGGAAAGGATAATGTACTGGGAACTCCTCAGAAGAATCTGATTTGTGGTGAGGGGAGAGAGATAAAAGCTCATTTAGGAACGACATGAACATGCTGCGTAGGTAGCTGTTTATCAGTAAATATCTCCACTGAGATTAAGAAAAGCAGTAGCTTAATAAATTAAGTACTTCCTGGTATGGTTACTGTACTGGTAACTCCCCAAAAGAATCTGGATTGTGGTGAGGGAACAGAGAAAAAAGCTCATTTAGGACCTGCACTTACGAAGGGGGTAGGCAGCTGTATATCAGGGAGTAAACCTTCTGAGAATAAAAACAGCTGGAGCTTGTTAAGGTAATTACACAGGGGAAAGGATAATGTACTGGGAACTCCTCAGAAGAATCTGATTTGTGGTGAGGGAGAGAGATAAAAGCTCATTTAGGAACGACATGAACATGCTGGTAGGTAGCTGTTTATCAGTAAATATCTCCACTGAGATTAAGAAAAGCAGTAGCTTAATAAATTAAGTACTTCCTGGTATGGTTACTGTACTGGTAACTCCCCAAAAGAATCTGGATTGTGGTGAGGGAACAGAGAAAAAAGCTCATTTAAGACCTGCACTTACGAAGGGGGTAGGCAGCTGTATATCAGGGAGTAAACCTTCTGAGAATAAAAACGCTGGAGCTTGTTAAGGTAATTACACAGGGGAAAGGATAATGTACTGGGAACTCCTCAGAAGAATCTGATTTGTGGTGAGGGGAGAGAGATAAAAGCTCATTTAGGAACGACATGAACATGCTACGTAGGTAGCTGTTTATCAGTAAATATCTCCACTGAGATTAAGAAAAGCAGTAGCTTAATAAATTAAGTACTTCCTGGTATGGTTACTGTACTGGTAACTCCCCAAAAGAATCTGGATTGTGGTGAGGGAACAGAGAAAAAAGCTCATTTAGGACCTGCACTTACGAAGGGGGTAGGCAGCTGTATATCAGGGAGTAAACCTTCTGAGAATAAAACAGCTGGAGCTTGTTAAGGTAATTACACAGGGGAAAGGATAATGTACTGGGAACTCCTCAGAAGAATCTGATTTGTGGTGAGGGGAGAGAGATAAAAGCTCATTTAGGAACGACATGAACATGCTGCGTAGGTAGCTGTTTATCAGTAAATATCTCCACTGAGATTAAGAAAAGCAGTAGCTTAATAAATTAAGTACTTCCTGGTATGGTTACTGTACTGGTAACTCCCCAAAAGAATCTGGATTGTGGTGAGGGAACAGAGAAAAAGCTCATTTAGGACCTGCACTTACGAAGGGGGTAGGCAGCTGTATATCAGGGAGTAAACCTTCTGAGAATAAAAACAGCTGGAGCTTGTTAAGGTAATTACACAGGGGAAAGGATAATGTACTGGGAACTCCTCAGAAGAATCTGATTTGTGGTGAGGGGAGAGAGATAAAAGCTCATTTAGGAACGACATGAACATGCTGCGTAGGTAGCTGTTTATCAGTAAATATCTCCACTGAGATTAAGAAAAGCAGTAGCTTAATAAATTAAGTACTTCCTGGTATGGTTACTGTACTGGTAACTCCCCAAAAGAATCTGGATTGTGGTGAGGGAACAGAGAAAAAAGCTCATTTAGGACCTGCACTTACGAAGGGGGTAGGCAGCTGTATATCAGGGAGTAAATCTTCTGAGAATAAAAACAGCTGGAGCTTGTTAAGGTAATTACACAGGGGAAAGGATAATGTACTGGGAACTCCTCAGAAGAATCTGATTTGTGGTGAGGGGAGAGAGATAAAAGCTCATTTAGGAACGACATGAACATGCTGCGTAGGTAGCTGTTTATCAGTAAATATCTCCACTGAGATTAAGAAAAGCAGTAGCTTAATAAATTAAGTACTTCCTGGTATGGTTACTGTACTGGTAACTCCCCAAAAGAATCTGGATTGTGGTGAGGGAACAGAGAAAAAAGCTCATTTAGGACCTGCACTTACGAAGGGGGTAGGCAGCTGTATATCAGGGAGTAAACCTTCTGAGATTAAAAACAGCTGGAGCTTGTTAAGGTAATTACACAGGGGAAAGGATAATGTACTGGGAACTCCTCAGAAGAATCTGATTGTGGTGAGGGGAGAGAGATAAAAGCTCATTTAGGAACGACATGAACATGCTGCTTAGGTAGCTGTTTATCAGTAAATATCTCCACTGAGATTAAGAAAAGCAGTAGCTTAATAAATTAAGTACTTCCTGGTATGGTACTGTACTGGTAACTCCCCAAAAGAATCTGGATTTGTGGTGAGGGAGAACAGAGAAAAAAGCTCATTTAGGACCTGCACTTACGAAGGGGTAGGCAGCTGTATATCAGGGAGTAAACCTTCTAAGAATAAAAACAGCTGGAGCTTGTTAAGGTAATTACACAGGGGAAAGGATAATGTACTGGGAACTCCTCAGAAGAATCTGATTTGTGGTGAGGGGAGAGAGATAAAAGCTCATTTAGGAACGACATGAACATGCTGCGTAGGTAGCTGTTTATCAGTAAATATCTCCACTGAGATTAAGAAAAGCAGTAGCTTAATAAATTAAGTACGTCCTGGTATGGATACTGTACTGGTAACTCCCCAAAAGAATCTGGATTGTGGTGAGGGAACAGAGAAAAAAGCTCATTTAGGAACGACATGAAATGCTGCGTAGGTAGCTGTTTATCAGGAAATATCTCCACTGAGATTAAGAAAAGCAGTAGCTTAATAAATTAAGTACTTCCTGGTATGGTTACTGTACTATAACTCCCAAAGAATCTGGATTGTGGTGAGGGAACAGAGAAAAAAGCTCATTTAGGACCTGCACTTACGAAGGGGGTAGGCAGCTGTATATCAGGGAGTAAAATTCTGAGAATAAAAACAGCTGGAGCTTGTTAAGGTAATTACACAGGGAAATTTAATGTACTGGGAACTCCAAGAAGAATCTGATTTGTGGTGAGGGGAGAGAGATAAAAGCTCATTTAGGAACGACATGACATGCTGCGTAGGTAGCTGTTTATCAGTAAATATCTCCACTGAGATTAAGAAAAGCAGTAGCTTAATAAATTAAGTACTTCCTGGTAGGTTACTGTACTGGTAACTCCCCAAAAGAATCTGGATTGTGGTGAGGGAACAGAGAAAAAAGCTCATTTAGGACCTGCACTTACGAAGGGGGTAGGCAGCTGTATATCAGGGAGTAAATTCTGAGAATAAAAAGCAGCTGGAGCTTGTTAAGGTAATTACACAGGGGAAAGGATACTGTACTGGGAACTCCTCAGAAGAATCTGATTTGTGGTGAGGGAGAGAGATAAAAGCTCATTTAGGAACGACATGTACATGCTGGTAGGTAGCTGTTTATCAGTAAATATCTCCACTGAGATTAAGAAAAGCAGTAGCTTAATAAATTAAGTACTTCCTGGTATGGTTACTGTACTGGTAACTCCTCCAAAAGAATCTGGATTGTGGTGAGGGAACAGAGAAAAAAGCTCATTTAAGACCTGCACTTACGAAGGGGGTAGGCAGCTGTATATCAGTAAATTCTGAGAATAAAAAGCTGGAGCTTGTTAAGGTAATTACACAGGGGAAAGGATAATGTACTGGGAACTCCTCAGAAGAATCTGATTTGTGGTGAGGGGAGAGAGATAAAAGCTCATTTAGGAACGACATGAACATACTACGTAAATAGCTGTTTATCAGTAAATATCTCCACTGAGATTAGAAAAGCAGTAGCTTAATAAGAAGTACTTCCTGGTATGGTTACTGTACTGGTAACTCCCCAAAAGAATCTGGATTGTGGTGAGGGAACAGAGAAAAAAGCTCATTTAGGACCTGCACTTACGAAGGGGGTAGGCAGCTGTATATCAGGGAGTAAATTCTGAGAATTAAAACAGCTAGCTTGTTAAGGTAATTCACAGGGGAAAGGATAATGTACTGGGAACTCCTCAAAAGAATCTGATTTGTGGTGAGGGGAGAGAGATAAAAGCTCATTTAGGAACGACATGAACATGCTGCGTAGGTAGCTGTTTATCAGTAAATATCTCCCTGAGATTAAGAAAAGCAGTAGCTTAATAAATTAAGTACTTCCTGGTATGGTTACTGTACTGGTAACTCCCCAAAAGAATCTGGATTGTGGTGAGGGAACAGAGAAAAAGCTCATTTAGGACTGCACTTACGAAGGGGGTAGGCAGCTGTATATCAGGGAGTAAACCTTCTGAGAATAAAACAGCTGGAGCTTGTTAAGGTAATTACACAGGGGAAAGGATAATGTACTGGGAACTCCTCAGAAGAATCTGATTTGTGGTGAGGGGAGAGAGAAAAGCTCATTTAGGAACGACATGAACATGCTGCGTAGGTAGCTGTTTATCAGTAAATATCTCCACTGAGATTAAGAAAAGCAGTAGCTTAATAAATTAAGTACTTCCTGGTATGGTTACTGTACTGGTAACTCCCCAAAAGAATCTGGATTGTGGTGAGGGAACAGAGAAAAAAGCTCATTTAGGACCTGCACTTACGAAGGGGGTAGGCAGCTGTATATCAGGGAGTAAATCTTCTGAGAATAAAAACAGCTGGAGCTTGTTAAGGTAATTACACAGGGGAAAGGATAATGTACTGGAACTCCTCAGAAGAATCTGATTTGTGGTGAGGGGAGAGAGATAAAAGCTCATTTAGGAACGACATGAACATGCTGCGTAGGTAGCTGTTTATCAGTAAATATCTCCACTGAGATTAAGAAAAGCAGTAGCTTAATAAATTAAGTACTTCCTGGTATGGTTACTGTACTGGTAACTCCCCAAAAGAATCTGGATTGTGGTGAGGGAACAGAGAAAAAAGCTCATTTAGGACCTGCACTTACGAAGGGGGTAGGCAGCTGTATATCAGGGAGTAAATCTTCTGAGAATAAAAACAGCTGGAGCTTGTTAAGGTAATTACACAGGGGAAAGGATAATGTACTGGGAACTCCTAGAAGAATCTGATTTGTGGTGAGGGGAGAGAGATAAAAGCTCATTTAGGAACGACATGAACATGCTGCGTAGGTAGCTGTTTATCAGTAAATATCTCCACTGAGATTAAGAAAAGCAGTAGCTTAATAAATTAAGTACTTCCTGGTATGGTTACTGTACTGGTAACTCCCCAAAAGAATCTGGATTGTGGTGAGGGAACAGAGAAAAAAGCTCATTTAGGACCTGCACTTACGAAGGGGGTAGGCAGCTGTATATCAGGGAGTAAACCTTCTGAGAATAAAAACAGCTGGAGCTTGTTAAGGTAATTACACAGGGGAAAGGATAATGTACTGGGAACTCCTCAGAAGAATCTGATTTGTGGTGAGGGGAGAGAGATAAAAGCTCATTTAGGAACGACATGAACATGCTGCGTAGGTAGCTGTTTATCAGTAAATATCTCCACTGAGATTAAGAAAAGCAGTAGCTTAATAAATTAAGTACTTCCTGGTATGGTTACTGTACTGGTAACTCCCCAAAAGAATCTGGATTGTGGTGAGGGAACAGAGAAAAAAGCTCATTTAGGACCTGCACTTACGAAGGGGGTAGGCAGCTGTATATCAGGGAGTAAACCTTCTGAGAATAAAAACAGCTGGAGCTTGTTAAGGTAATTACACAGGGGAAAGGATAATGTACTGGGAACTCCTCAGAAGAATCTGATTTGTGGTGAGGGGAGAGAGATAAAAGCTCATTTAGGAACGACATGAACATGCTGCGTAGGTAGCTGTTTATCAGTAAATATCTCCACTGAGATTAAGAAAAGCAGTAGCTTAATAAATTAAGTACTTCCTGGTATGGTTACTGTACTGGTAACTCCCCAAAAGAATCTGGATTGTGGTGAGGGAACAGAGAAAAAAGCTCATTTAGGACCTGCACTTACGAAGGGGGTAGGCAGCTGTATATCAGGGAGTAAACCTTCTGAGAATAAAAACAGCTGGAGCTTGTTAAGGTAATTACACAGGGGAAAGGATAATGTACTGGGAACTCCTCAGAAGAATCTGATTTGTGGTGAGGGGAGAGAGATAAAAGCTCATTTAGGAACGACATGAACATGCTGCGTAGGTAGCTGTTTATCAGTAAATATCTCCACTGAGATTAAGAAAAGCAGTAGCTTAATAAATTAAGTACTTCCTGGTATGGTTACTGTACTGGTAACTCCCCAAAAGAATCTGGATTGTGGTGAGGGAACAGAGAAAAAAGCTCATTTAGGACCTGCACTTACGAAGGGGGTAGGCAGCTGTATATCAGGGAGTAAACCTTCTGAGAATAAAAACAGCTGGAGCTTGTTAAGGTAATTACACAGGGGAAAGGATAATGTACTGGGAACTCCTCAGAAGAATCTGATTTGTGGTGAGGGGAGAGAGATAAAAGCTCATTTAGGAACGACATGAACATGCTGCGTAGGTAGCTGTTTATCAGTAAATATCTCCACTGAGATTAAGAAAAGCAGTAGCTTAATAAATTAAGTACTTCCTGGTATGGTTACTGTACTGGTAACTCCCCAAAAGAATCTGGATTGTGGTGAGTAAAACTTCGGTGAGTAAAAACAGCTGGAGCTTGTTAAGGTAATTACACAGGGGAAAGGATAATGTACTGGGAACTCCTCAGAAGAATCTGATTTGTGGTGAGGGGAGAGAGATAAAAGCTCATTTAGGAACGACATGAACATGCTGCGTAGGTAGCTGTTTATCAGTAAATATCTCCACTGAGATTAAGAAAAGCAGTAGCTTAATAAATTAAGTACTTCCTGGTATGGTTACTGTACTGGTAACTCCCCAAAAGAATCTGGATTGTGGTGAGGGAACAGAGAAAAAAGCTCATTTAGGACCTGCACTTACGAAGGGGGTAGGCAGCTGTATATCAGGGAGTACCTTCTGAGAATAAAAACAGCTGGAGCTTGTTAAGGTAATTACACAGGGGAAAGGATAATGTACTGGGAACTCCTCAGAAGAATCTGATTTGTGGTGAGGGGAGAGAGATAAAAGCTCATTTAGGAACGACATGAACATGCTGCGTAGGTAGCTGTTTATCAGTAAATATCTCCACTGAGATTAAAAAAGCAGTAGCTTAATAAATTAAGTACTTCCTGGTATGGTTACTGTACTGGTAACTCCCCAAAAGAATCTGGATTGTGGTGAGGGAACAGAGAAAAAAGCTCATTTAGGACCTGCACTTACGAAGGGGGTAGGCAGCTGTATATCAGGGAGTAAACCTTCTGAGAATAAAAACAGCTGGAGCTTGTTAAGGTAATTACACAGGGGAAAGGATAATGTACTGGGAACTCCTCAGAAGAATCTGATTTGTGGTGAGGGGAGAGAGATAAAAGCTCATTTAGGAACGACATGAACATGCTGCGTAGGTAGCTGTTTATCAGTAAATATCTCCACTGAGATTAAGAAAAGCAGTAGCTTAATAAATTAAGTACTTCCTGGTATGGTTACTGTACTGGTAACTCCCCAAAAGAATCTGGAATGTGGTGAGTAAACCTTCGGAGAATAAAAACAGCTGGAGCTTGTTAAGGTAATTACACAGGGGAAAGGATAATGTACTGGGAACTCCTCAGAAGAATCTGATTTGTGGTGAGGGGAGAGAGATAAAAGCTCATTTAGGAACGACATGAACATGCTGCGTAGGTAGCTGTTTATCAGTAAATATCTCCACTGAGATTAAGAAAAGCAGTAGCTTAATAAATTAAGTACTTCCTGGTATGGTTACTGTACTGGTAACTCCCCAAAAGAATCTGGATTGTGGTGAGGGAACAGAGAAAAAAGCTCATTTAGGACCTGCACTTACGAAGGGGGTAGGCAGCTGTATATCAGGGAGTAAACCTTCTGAGAATAAAAACAGCTGGAGCTTGTTAAGGTAATTACACAGGGGAAAGGATAATGTACTGGGAACTCCTCAGAAGAATCTGATTTGTGGTGAGGGGAGAGAGATAAAAGCTCATTTAGGAACGACATGAACATGCTGCGTAGGTAGCTGTTTATCAGTAAATATCTCCACTGAGATTAAGAAAAGCAGTAGCTTAATAAATTAAGTACTTCCTGGTATGGTTACTGTACTGGTAACTCCCCAAAAGAATCTGGATTGTGGTGAGGGAACAGAGAAAAAAGCTCATTTAGGACCTGCACTTACGAAGGGGGTAGGCAGCTGTATATCAGGGAGTAAACCTTCTGAGAATAAAAACAGCTGGAGCTTGTTAAGGTAATTACACAGGGGAAAGGATAATGTACTGGGAACTCCTCAGAAGAATCTGATTTGTGGTGAGGGGAGAGAGATAAAAGCTCATTTAGGAACGACATGAACATGCTGCGTAGGTAGCTGTTTATCAGTAAATATCTCCACTGAGATTAAGAAAAGCAGTAGCTTAATAAATTAAGTACTTCCTGGTATGGTTACTGTACTGGTAACTCCCCAAAAGAATCTGGATTGTGGTGAGTAAAACTTCGGTGAGTAAAAACAGCTGGAGCTTGTTAAGGTAATTACACAGGGGAAAGGATAATGTACTGGGAACTCCTCAGAAGAATCTGATTTGTGGTGAGGGGAGAGAGATAAAAGCTCATTTAGGAACGACATGAACATGCTGCGTAGGTAGCTGTTTATCAGTAAATATCTCCACTGAGATTAAGAAAAGCAGTAGCTTAATAAATTAAGTACTTCCTGGTATGGTTACTGTACTGGTAACTCCCCAAAAGAATCTGGATTGTGGTGAGGGAACAGAGAAAAAAGCTCATTTAGGACCTGCACTTACGAAGGGGGTAGGCAGCTGTATATCAGGGAATACCTTCTGAGAATAAAAACAGCTGGAGCTTGTTAAGGTAATTACACAGGGGAAAGGATAATGTACTGGGAACTCCTCAGAAGAATCTGATTTGTGGTGAGGGGAGAGAGATAAAAGCTCATTTAGGAACGACATGAACATGCTGCGTAGGTAGCTGTTTATCAGTAAATATCTCCACTGAGATTAAGAAAAGCAGTAGCTTAATAAATTAAGTACTTCCTGGTATGGTTACTGTACTGGTAACTCCCCAAAAGAATCTGGATTGTGGTGAGGGAACAGAGAAAAAAGCTCATTTAGGACCTGCACTTACGAAGGGGGTAGGCAGCTGTATATCAGGGAGTAAACCTTCTGAGAATAAAAACAGCTGGAGCTTGTTAAGGTAATTACACAGGGGAAAGGATAATGTACTGGGAACTCCTCAGAAGAATCTGATTTGTGGTGAGGGGAGAGAGATAAAAGCTCATTTAGGAACGACATGAACATGCTGCGTAGGTAGCTGTTTATCAGTAAATATCTCCACTGAGATTAAGAAAAGCAGTAGCTTAATAAATTAAGTACTTCCTGGTATGGTTACTGTACTGGTAACTCCCCAAAAGAATCTGGTGGTAACTTCTAAAAACAGCTGGAGCTTGTTAAGGTAATTACACAGGGGAAAGGATAATGTACTGGGAACTCTCAGAAGAATCTGATTTGTGGTGAGGGGAGAGAGATAAAAGCTCATTTAGGAACGACATGAACATGCTGCGTAGGTAGCTGTTTATCAGTAAATATCTCCACTGAGATTAAGAAAAAGTAGCTTAATAAATTAAGTACTTCCTGGTATGGTTACTGTACTGGTAACTCCTCCAAAAGAATCTGGATTGTGGTGAGGGAACAGAGAAAAAAGCTCATTTAGGACCTGCACTTACGAAGGGGGTAGGCAGCTGTATATCAGGGAGTAAACCTTCTGAGAATAAAAACAGCTGGAGCTTGTTAAGGTAATTACACAGGGGAAAGGATAATGTACTGGGAACTCCACAGAAGAATCTGATTTGTGGTGAGGGAGAGAGATAAAAGCTCATTTAGGAACGACATGAACATGCTGTAGTAGCTGTTTATCAGTAAATATCTCCACTGAGATTAAGAAAAGCAGTAGCTTAATTGTTAAGTACTTCCTGGTATGGATACTGTACTGGTAACTCCCCAAAAGAATCTGGATTGTGGTGAGGGAACAGAGAAAAAAGCTCATTTAGGACCTGCACTTACGAAGGGGGTAGGCAGCTGTATATCAGGGAGTAAACCTTCTGAGATAAAAACAGCTGGAGCTTGTTAAGGTAATTACACAGGGGTAAAGGATAATGTACTGGGAACTCCCTCAGAAGAATCTGATTTGTGGTGAGGGGAGAGAGATAAAAGCTCATTTAGGAACGACATGAACGAATGCTGGTAGGTAGCTGTTTATCAGTAAATATCTCCACTGAGATTAAGAAAAGCAGTAGCTTAATAAATTAAGTACTTCCTGGAAATGGTTACTGTACTGGTAACTCCCCAAGAATCTGGATTGTGGTGAGGGGAGAGAAAAAAGCTCATTTAGGAACTGACACGAATGGGTAGGTAGCTGTTATATCAGATATCTCCACTGAGATTAAGAAAAGCAGTAGCTTAATAAATTAAGTACTTCCAGGGGAAAGGATACTGTACTGGTAACTCCCAAAAGAATCTGGATTTGTGGTGAGGGAGAGAGAAAAAGCTCATTTAGGAACTGCACTTACGAATGGGTAGGCAGCTGTATATCAGTAAATATCTCCACTGAGATAAAAAGCAGTAGCTTGAATAAATTAAGTATTACACAGGGGAAAGGTTAATGTACTGGTAACTCCTCAGAAGAATCTGGATTTGTGGTGAGGGGAGAGAGATAAAAGCTCATTTAGGAACGACATACATGGGTAGGTAGCTGTTTATCAGTAAATATCTCCACTGAGATAAAAAGCAGTAGCTTGTTAAGTATTCCTGGTATGGTTACTGTACTGGTAACTCCCCAAAAGAATCTGGATTGTGGTGAGGGAACAGAGAAAAAAGCTCATTTAGGAACGCATGAAATGCTGGTAGGCAGCTGTTTATCAGTAAATATCTCCACTGAGATTAAAAAGCAGTAGCTTAATAAATTAAGTACTTCCTGGGTGGTTACTGTACTGGGAACTCCCAAAGAATCTGATTGTGGTGAGGGAGAGAAAAAAGCTCATTTAGGACCTGCACTTACGAAGGGGGTAGGCAGCTGTATATCAGTAAATTCTCCACTGAGAAAAAAACAGCTAAGCTTTAAGGTAATTACACAGGGGAAATGGTTAATGTACTGGGAACTCCCAGAAGAATCTGATTTGTGGTGAGGGAGAGAGATAAAAGCTCATTTAGGAACGACATGAACATGCTGTAGGGCAGCTGTTTATCAGTAAATATCTCCACTGAGATAAAAAAGCAGTAGCTTAATAAATTAAGGTACTTCCTGGTAGGTTACTGTACTGGTAACTCCCCAAAAGAATCTGATTTGTGGTGAGGGAGAGAAAAAAGCTCATTTAGGACGACTTACGAATGGGTAGGCAGCTGTTATCAGTAAATATCTCCACTGAGATAAAAAAGCAGCTGGAGCTTGTTAAGGTAATTACACTGGAAAGGATACTGTACTGGGAACTCCCCAGAAGAATCTGATTTGTGGTGAGGGAGAGAGATAAAAGCTCATTTAGGAACGACATGAACATGCTGGTAGGTAGCTGTTTATCAGTAAATATCTCCACTGAGATTAAGAAAAGCAGTAGCTTAATAAATTAAGTACTTCCTGGTATGGTTACTGTACTGGTAACTCCCCAAAAGAATCTGGATTGTGGTGAGGGAACAGAGAAAAAAGCTCATTTAGGACCTGCACTTACGAAGGGGGTAGGCAGCTGTTTATCAGGGAGTAAATATTCTGAGAATAAAAACAGCTGGAGCTTGTTAAGGTAATTACACAGGGGAAAGGATAATGTACTGGGAACTCCTCAGAAGAATCTGATTTGTGGTGAGGGGAGAGAGATAAAAGCTCATTTAGGAACGACATGAACATGCTGCGTAGGTAGCTGTTTATCAGTAAATATCTCCACTGAGATTAAAAAGCAGTAGCTTAATAAATTAATTACTTCCTGGTATGGTTACTGTACTGGTAACTCCCCAAAAGAATCTATGGATTGTGGTGAGGGAACAGAGAAAAAGCTCATTTAGGACCTGCACTTACGAAGGGGGTAGGCAGCTGTATATCAGGGAGTAAACTTCTGAGAATAAAAACAGCTGGAGCTTTGTTAAGGTAATTACACAGGGGAAAGGATAATGTACTGGGAACTCCTCAGAAGAATCTGATTTGTGGTGAGGGGAGAGAGATAAAAGCTCATTTAGGAACGACATGAACATACTACGTAAGGTAGCTGTTTATCAGTAAATATCTCCACTGAGATTAGAAAAGCAGTAGCTTAATATTAAGTACTTCCTGGTATGGTTACTGTACTGGTAACTCCCCAAAAGAATCTGGATTTGTGGTGAGGGAACAGAGAAAAAAGCTCATTTAGGACCTGCACTTACGAAGGGGGTAGGCAGCTGTATATCAGGGAGTAAACCTTCTGAGAATAAAAACAGCTGGAGCTTGTTAAGGTAATTACACAGGGGAAAGGATAATGTACTGGGAACTCCTCAGAAGAATCTGATTTGTGGTGAGGGGAGAGAGAAAAAGCTCATTTAGGAACGTGAACATGCTGTAGGTAGCTGTTTATCAGTAAATATCTCCTGAGATTAAGAAAAGCAGTAGCTTAATAAATTAAGTACTTCCTGGTATGGTTACTGTACTGGTAACTCCCCAAAAGAATCTGGATTGTGGTGAGGGAACAGAGAAAAAAGCTCATTTAGGACCTGCACTTACGAAGGGGGTAGGCAGCTGTATATCAGGGAGTAAATTCTGAGATTAAAAACAGCTGGAGCTTGTTAAGGTAATTACACAGGGGAAAGGATAATGTACTGGGAACTCCCTCAGAAGAATCTGGATTTGTGGTGAGGGGAGAGAGATAAAAGCTCATTTAGGAACGACATGAACATGCTGCTTAGGTAGCTGTTTATCAGTAAATATCTCCACTGAGATAAGAAAAGCAGTAGCTTAATAAATTAAGTACTTCCTGGTATGGATACTGTACTGGTAACTCCCCAAAAGAATCTGGATTTGTGGTGAGGAGAACAGAGAAAAAAGCTCATTTAGGACCTGCACTTACGAAGGGGTAGGCAGCTGTATATCAGGGAGTAAACCTTCTCCAGAATAAAAACAGCTAGCTTGTTAAGGTAATTACACAGGGGAAAGGATAATGTACTGGGAACTCCTCAGAAGAATCTGATTTGTGGTGAGGGGAGAGAGATAAAAGCTCATTTAGGAACGACATGAACATGCTGCGTAGGTAGCTGTTTATCAGTAAATATCTCCACTGAGATTAAGAAAAGCAGTAGCTTAATAAATTCAGTACTTCCTGGTATGGTTACTGTACTTATAACTCCCGAAAGAATCTGGATTGTGGTGAGGAAACAGAGAAAAAAGCTCATTTAGGACCTGCACTTACGAAGGGGGTAGGCAGCTGTATATCAGGGAGTAAACGTTCTGAGAATAAAAACAGCTGGAGCTTGTTAAGGTAATTACACAGGGCAAAGTTTAATGTACTGGGAACTCCGTAGAAGAATCTGATTTGTGGTGAGGGGAGAGAGATAAAAGCTCATTTAGGAACGACATGAGCATGCTGCGTAGGTAGCTGTTTATCAGTAAATATCTCCACTGAGATTAAGAAAAGCAGTAGCTTAATAAATTAAGTACTTCCTGGTATTGTTACTGTACTGGTAACTCCCCAAAAGAATCTGGATTGTGGTGAGGGAACAGAGAAAAAAGCTCATTAAGACCTGCACTTACGAAGGGGGTAGGCAGCTGTATATCAGGGAGTAAACCTTCTGAGAATAAAAAGAGCTGGAGCTTGTTAAGGTAATTACACAGGGGAAAGGATAAAGTACTGGGAACTCCTCAGAAGAATCTGATTTGTGGTGAATGGAGAGAGATAAAAGCTCATTTAGAACGACATGTACATGCTGAGTAGGTAGCTGTTTATCAGTAAATATCTCCACTGAGATTAAGAAAAGCAGTAGCTTAATAAATTAAGTACTTCCTGGTATGGTTACTGTACTGGTAACTCTCCAAAAGAATCTGGATTGTGGTGAGGGAACAGAGAAAAAAAGCTCATTTAAGACCTGCACTTACGAAGGGGGTAGGCAGCTGTATATCAGGGAGTAAACCTTCTGAGAATAAAAACCGCTGGAGCTTGTTAAGGTAATTACACAGGGGAAAGGATAATGTACTGGGAACTCCTCAGAAGAATCTGATTTGTGGTGAGGGGAGAGAGATAAAAGCTCATTTAGGAACGACATGAACATACTACGTAAATAGCTGTTTATCAGTAAATATCTCCACTGAGATTTAGAAAAGCAGTAGCTTAATACATTAAGTACTTCCTGGTATGGTTACTGTACTGGTAACTCCCCAAAAGAATCTGGATTGTGGTGAGGGAACAGAGAAAAAAGCTCATTTAGGACCTGCACTTACGAAGGGGGTAGGCAGCTGTATATCAGGGAGTAAACCTTCTGAGAATTAAAACAGCTGGAGCTTGTTAAGGTAATTGCACAGGGGAAAGGATAATGTACTGGGAACTCCTCTGAAGAATCTGATTTGTGGTGAGGGGAGAGAGATAAAAGCTCATTTAAGAACGACATGAACATGCTGCGTAGGTAGCTGTTTATCACTAAATATCTCCCCTGAGATTAAGAAAAGCAGTAGCTTAATAAATTAAGTACTCCTGGTATGGTTACTGTACTGGTAACTCCCCAAAAGAATCTGGATTGTGGTGAGGGAACAGAGAAAAAGCTCATTTAGGATCTGCACTTACGAAGGGGGTAGGCAGCTGTATATCAGGGAGTAAACCTTCTGAGAATAAAACAGCTGGAGCTTGTTAAGGTAATTACACAGGGGAAAGGATAATGTACTGGGAACTCCTCAGAAGAATCTGATTTGTGGTGAGGGGAGAGAGAGAAAAGCTCATTTAGGAACGACATGAACATGCTGCGTAGGTAGTGTTTATCACTAAATATCTCCACTGAGATTAAGAAAAGCAGTAGCTTAATAAATTAAGTACTTCCTGGTATGGTTACTGTACTGGTAACTCCCCAAAAGAATCTGGATTGTGGTGAGGGAACAGAGAAAAAAGCTCATTAGGACCTGCACTTACGAAGGGGGTAGGCAGCTGTATATCAGGGAGTAAATCTTCTGAGAATAAAAACAGCTGGAGCTTGTTAAGGTAATTACACAGGGGAAAGGATAATATACTGGGAACTCCTCAGAAGAATCTGATTTGTGGTGAGGGGAGAGAGATAAAAGCTCATTTAGGAACGACATGAACATGCTGCATAGGTAGCTGTTTATCAGTAAATATCTCCACTGAGATAAGAAAAGCAGTAGCTTAATAAATTAAGTACTTCCTGGTATGGTTACTGTACTGGTAACTCCCCAAAAGAATCTGGATTGTGGTGAGGGAACAGAGAAAAAAGCTCATTTAGGACCTGCACTTACGAAGGGGGTAGGCAGCTGTATATCAGGGAGTAATCCTTCTGATAAAAAAAAACAGCTGAGCTTGTAAAGGTAATTACACAGGGGAAAGGATAATGTACTGGGAACTCCTCAGAAGAATCTGATTTGTGGTGAGGGGAGAGAGATAAAAGCTCATTTAGGAACGACATGAACATGCTGCTTAGGTAGCTGTTTATCAGTAAATATCTCCACTGAGATTAAGAAAAGCAGTAGCTTAATAAATTAAGTACTTCCTGGTATGGTTACTGTACTGGTAACTCCCCAAAAGAATCTGGATTGTGGTGAGGGAACAGAGAAAAAGCTCATTTAGGACCTGCACTTACGAAGGGGGTAGGCAGCTGTATATCAGGGACTAAACCATCAGAGAATAAAAACAGCTGGAGCTTGTTAAGGTAATTACACAGGGTAAAGGATAATGTACTGGGAACTCCTCAGAAGAATCTGGATTTGTGGTGAGGGGAGAGAGATAAAAGCTCATTTAGGAACGACATGAACATGCTGAGTAGGTAGCTGTTTATCAGTAAATATCTCCACTGAGATTAAGAAAAGCAGTAGCTTAATAAATTAAGTACTTCCTGGTATGGTTCTGTACTGGTAACTCCCCAAAGAATCTGGATTGTGGTGAGGGAACAGAGAAAAAAGCTCATTTAGGACCTGCACTTACGAAGGGGGTAGGCAGCTGTATATCAGGGAGTAAATCATTCTGAGAATAAAAACAGCTGGAGCTTGTTAAGGTAATTACACAGGGGAAAGGATAATGTACTGGGAACTCTCAGAAGAATCTGATTTGTGGTGAGGGGAGAGAGATAAAAGCTCATTTAGGAACGACATGAACATGCTGGTAGGTAGCTGTTTATCAGTAAATATCTCCACTGAGATTAAAAAAGCAGTAGCTTAATAAATTAAGTACTTCCTGGCATGGTTACTGTACTGGTAACTCCCCAAAGAATCTGGATTGTGGTGAGGGAACAGAGAAAAAAGCTCATTTAGGACCTGCACTTACGAAGGGGGTAGGCAGCTGTATATCAGGGAGTAAATCGATTCTGAGAATAAAAACAGCTGGAGCTTGTTAAGGTAATTACACAGGGGAAAGGATAATGTACTGGGAACTCCTCAGAAGAATCTGATTTGTGGTGAGGGGAGAGAGATAAAAGCTCATTTAGGAACGACATGAACATGCTGCGTAGGTAGCTGTTTATCAGTAAATATCTCCACTGAGATTAAGAAAGCAGTAGCTTAATAAATTAATTACTTCCTGGTATGGTTACTGTACTGGTAACTCCCCAAAAGAATCTATATTGTGGTGAGGGAACAGAGAAAAAGCTCATTTAGGACCTGCACTTACGAAGGGGGTAGGCAGCTGTATATCAGGGAGTAAACTTCTGAGAATAAAAACAGCTGGAGCTTTTTAAGGCAATTACACAGGGGAAATGGTAATGTACTGGGAACTCCTCAGAAGAATCTGATTTGTGGTGAGGGGAGAGAGATAAAAGCTCATTTAGGAACGACATGAACATACTACGTAAAGGTAGCTGTTTATCAGTAAATATCTCCACTGAGATTAGAAAAGCAGTAGCTTAATACATTAAGTACTTCCTGGTATGGTTACTGTACTGGTAACTCCCCAAAAGAATCGGGATTTGTGGTGAGGGAACAGAGAAAAAGCTCATTTAGGACCTGCACTTACGAAGGGGGTAGGCAGCTGTATATCAGGGAGTAAACCTTCTGAGAATAAAAACAGCTGGAGCTTGTTAAGGTAATTACACAGGGGAAAGGATAATGTACTGGGAACTCCTCAGAAGAATCTGATTTGTGGTGAGGGGAGAGAGAAAAAGCTCATTATAGGAACGAATGAACATGCTGTAGGTAGCTGTTTATCAGTAAATATCTCCACTGAGATTAAGAAAAGCAGTAGCTTAATAAATTAAGTACTTCCTGGTATGGTTACTGTACTGGTAACTCCCCAAAAGAATCTGGATTGTGGTGAGGGAACAGAGAAAAAAGCTCATTTAGGACCTGCACTTACGAAGGGGGTAGGCAGCTTATATCAGGGAGTAAACCTTCTGAGATTAAAAACAGCTGGAGCTTGTTAAGGTAATTACACAGGGGAAAGGATAATGTACTGGGAACTACTCAGAAGAATCTGATTGTGGTGAGGGGAGAGAGATAAAAGCTCATTTAGGAACGACATGAACATGCTGCTTAGGTAGCTGTTTATCAGTAAATATCTCCACTGAGATTAAGAAAAGCAGTAGCTTAATAAATTAAGTACTTCCTGGTATGGATACTGTACTGGTAACTCCCCAAAAGAATCTGGATTTGTGGTGAGAGAACAGAGAAAAAAGCTCATTTAGGAACGCACTTACGAAATGGGTAGGTAGCTGTTTATCAGTAAATATCTAACTGAGATAAAAAACAGTAGCTTTAATAAATTAAGTACTTCCTGGTATGGTTACTGTACTGGAACTCCCAGAAGAATCTGATTGTGGTGAGGGAGAGAGAAAAAGCTCATTTAGGAACGACATGAACGAATGGGTAGGCAGCTGTATATCAGGGAGTAAAATCTCCACTGAGATAAAAAAGCAGTAGCTTGTTAAGGTAATTACACGGGTAGGATACTGTACTGGGAACTCCCAGAAGAATCTGGATTGTGGTGAGGGGAGAGAGATAAAAGCTCATTTAGGAACGACATGAACATGCTGCGTAGGTAGCTGTTTATCAGTAAATATCTCCACTGAGATTAAGAAAAGCAGTAGCTTAATAAATTAAGTACTTCCTGGTATGGTTACTGTACTTATAACTCCCAAAAGAATCTG
This sequence comes from Perognathus longimembris pacificus, assembly GCF_023159225.1. Lineage (NCBI taxonomy): Eukaryota > Metazoa > Chordata > Mammalia > Rodentia > Heteromyidae > Perognathus > Perognathus longimembris. The sequence goes on from NW_025956469.1 coordinate 30,864, forward strand.
GATTGTGGTGAGGGAAACAGAGAAAAAAGCTCATTTAGGACCTGCACTTACGAAGGGGGTAGGCAGCTGTATATCAGGGAGTAAACGTTCTGAGAATAAAAACAGCTGGAGCTTGTTAAGGTAATTACACAGGGAAAGGTTTAATGTACTGGGAACTCCTCAGAAGAATCTGATTTGTGGTGAGGGGAGAGAGATAAAAGCTCATTTAGGAACGACATGACATGCTGCGTAGGTAGCTGTTTATCAGTAAATATCTCCACTGAGATTAAGAAAAGCAGTAGCTTAATAAATTAAGTACTTCCTGGTATGGTTACTGTACTGGTAACTCCCCAAAAGAATCTGGATTGTGGTGAGGGAACAGAGAAAAAAGCTCATTTAAGACCTGCACTTACGAAGGGGGTAGGCAGCTGTATATCAGGGAGTAAACCTTCTGAGAATAAAAAGAGCTGGAGCTTGTTAAGGTAATTACACAGGGGAAAGGATAATGTACTGGGAACTCCTCAGAAGAATCTGATTTGTGGTGAGGGGAGAGAGATAAAAGCTCATTTAGAACGACATGAACATGCTGAGTAGGTAGCTGTTTATCAGTAAATATCTCCACTGAGATTAAGAAAAGCAGTAGCTTAATAAATTAAGTACTTCCTGGTATGGTTACTGTACTGGTAACTCCCAAAAGAATCTGGATTGTGGTGAGGGAACAGAGAAAAAAGCTCATTTAGACCTGCACTTACGAAGGGGGTAGGCAGCTGTATATCAGGGAGTAAACCTTCTGAGAATAAAAACCGCTGGAGCTTGTTAAGGTAATTACACAGGGGAAAGGATAATGTACTGGGAACTCCTCAGAAGAATCTGATTTGTGGTGAGGGGAGAGAGATAAAAGCTCATTTAGGAACGACATGAACATACTACGTAAATAGCTGTTTATCAGTAAATATCTCCACTGAGATTTAGAAAAGCAGTAGCTTAATACATTAAGTACTTCCTGGTATGGTTACTGTACTGGTAACTCCCCAAAAGAATCTGGATTGTGGTGAGGGAACAGAGAAAAAAGCTCATTTAGGACCTGCACTTACGAAGGGGGTAGGCAGCTGTATATCAGGGAGTAAACCTTCTGAGAATTAAAACAGCTGGAGCTTGTTAAGGTAATTGCACAGGGGAAAGGATAATGTACTGGGAACTCCTCTGAAGAATCTGATTTGTGGTGAGGGGAGAGAGATAAAAGCTCATTTAAGAACGACATGAACATGCTGCGTAGGTAGCTGTTTATCACTAAATATCTCCCCTGAGATTAAGAAAAGCAGTAGCTTAATAAATTAAGTACCTCCTGGTATGGTTACTGTACTGGTAACTCCCCAAAAGAATCTGGATTGTGGTGAGGGAACAGAGAAAAAGCTCATTTAGGATCTGCACTTACGAAGGGGGTAGGCAGCTGTATATCAGGGAGTAAACCTTCTGAGAATAACAACAGCTGGAGCTTGTTAAGGTAATTACACAGGGGAAAGGATAATGTACTGGGAACTCCTCAGAAGAATCTGATTTGTGGTGAGGGGAGAGGGAGAAAAGCTCATTTAGGAACGACATGAACATGCTGCGTAGGTAGGTGTTTATCACTAAATATCTCCACTGAGATTAAGAAAAGCAGTAGCTTAATAAATTAAGTACTTCCTGGTATGGTTACTGTACTGGTAACTCCCCAAAAGAATCTGGATTGTGGTGAGGGAACAGAGAAAAAAGCTCATTAAGGACCTGCACTTACGAAGGGGGTAGGCAGCTGTATATCAGGGAGTAAATCTTCTGAGAATAAAAACACCTGGAGCTTGTTAAGGTAATTACACAGGGGAAAGGATAATGTACTGGAAACTCCTATGAAGAATCTGATTTGTGGTGAGGGGAGAGAGATAAAAGCTCATTTAGGAACGACATGAACATGCTGCATAGGTAGCTGTTTATCAGTAAATATCTCCACTGAGATAAGAAAAGCAGTAGCTTAATAAATTAAGTACTTCCTGGTATGGTTACTGTACTGGTAACTCCCCAAAAGAATCTGGATTGTGGTGAGGGAACAGAGAAAAAAGCTCATTTAGGACCTGCACTTACGAAGGGGGTAGGCAGCTCTATATCAGGGAGTAAATCTTCTGAGAATAAAAACAGCTGGATCTTGTTAAGGTAATTACACAGGGGAAAGGATAATGTACTGGAACTCTAGAAGAATCTGATTTGTGGTGAGGGGAGAGAGATAAAAGCTCATTTAGGAACGACATGAACATGCTGCGTGGTAGCTGTTTATCAGTAAATATCTCAACTGAGATTAAGAAAAGAAGTAGTTTAATAAATTAAGTACTTCCTGGTATGGTTACTGTACTGGTAACTCCCCAAAAGAATCTAGATTGTGGTGAGGGACCAGAGAAAAAAGCTCATTTAGGACCTGCAGTTACGAAGGGGTAGGCAGCTGTATATCAGGGAGTAAACCATCTGAGAATAAAAACAGCAGGAGCTTGTTAAGGTAATTACACAGGGGAAAGGAAAATATACTGGGAACTCCTCAGAAGAATTTGGTTTGTGGTGAGGGGAGAGAGATAAAAGCTCATTTAGGAAGGACATGAACATGCTGTGTACGTAGCTGTTTATCAGTAAATATCTCCACTGAGATTAAGAAAAGCAGTAGCTTAATAAATTAAGTACTTCCTGGAATGGTTTCTGTACTGGTAACTCCCCAAAAGAATCTGGATTGTGGTGAGGGAACAGAGAAAAAAGCTCATTTAGGAACTGCACTTACGAAGGGGGTAGGCAGCTGTATATCAGGGAGTAAACCTTCTGAGAATAAAAACAGCTGGAGCTTGTTAAGGTAATTATACAGGGGAAAGGATAATGTACTGGTAACTCCTCAGAAGAATCTGATTTGTGGTGAGGGGAGAGAGATAAAAGCTCATTTAGGAACGACATGAACATGCTGCGTAGGTAGCTGTTTATCAGTAAATATCTCCACTGAGATTAAGAAAAGCAGTAGCTTAATAAATTAAGTACTTCCTGGTATGGTTACTGTACTGGTAACTCCCCCAAAGAATCTGGATTGTGGTGAGGGAACAAAGAAAAAAGCTCATTTAGTACCTGCACTTACGAAGGGGGTAGGCAGCTGTATATCAGGGAGTAAACCTTCTGGGAATAAAAACAGCTGGAGCTTGCTAAGGAAAGTATAATGTACTGGGAAATCCTCAGAAGAATCTGATTTGTGGTGAGGGGAGAGAGATAAAAGCTCATTTAGGAACGACATGAACATGCTGCTTAGGTAGCTGTTTATCAGTAAATATCTCCACTGAGATTAAGAAAAGCAGTAGCTTAATAAATTAACTACTTCCTGGTATGGTTACTGTACTGGTAACTCCCCAAAAGAATCTGGATTGTGGTGAGGGAACAGAGAAAAAAGCTCATTTAGGACCTGCACTTACGAAGAGGGTAGGCAGCTGTATAACAGGGAGTAAACCTTATGAGAATAAAAACAGCTGGAGCTTGTTAAGGTAATTACACAGGGGAAAGGATAATGTACTGGGAACTCCTCAGAAGAATCTGATTTGTGGTGAGGGGAGAGAGATAAAAGCTCATTTAGGAACGACATGAACATGCTGCGTAGGTAGCTGTTTATCAGTAAATATCTCCACTGAGATTAAGAGAAGCAGTAGCTTAATAAATTAATTACTTCCTGGTATGGTTACTGTACTGGTAACTCCCCAAAAGAATCGGGATTTTGTTGAGGGAACAGAGAAAAAAGCTCATTTAGGACCTGCACTTACGAAGGGGGTAGGCAGCTGTATATCAGGGAGTAAACCTTCTGAGAATAAAAACAGCTGGAGCTTGTTAAGGTAATTACACAGGGGAAAAGATAATGTACTGGGAACTCGTCAGAAGAATCTGATTTGTGGTGAGGGGAAAGAGATAAAAGCTCATTTATGAACGAAATGAACATGCTGCCTAGGTAGCTGTTTATCAGTAAATATCTCCACTGAGATTAAGAAAAGCAGTAGCTTAATAAATTAAGTACGTCCTGGTATGGATACTGTACTGGTAACTCCCCAAAAGAATCTGGATTGTGGTGAGGAAACAGAGAAAAACGCTCATTTAGGAACGCCATGAATATGCTGCGTAGGTAGCTGTTTATCAGGAAATATCTCCACTGAGATTAAAAAAGCAGTAGCTTAATAAATTAAGTACTTCCTGGTATGGTTACTGTACTGGTAACTCCCCAAAAGAATCTGGATTGTGGGAGGGAACAGAGAAAAAAGCTCATTAAGACCTGCACTTACGGCATGGAGAAAGATGGCGCCGAGACAATAGGGAGGCACCCCGACTCGCACCAACTGAATAGCGAGCTGGGAACTCCAACACCCAACACTCCACCAAGAACCCAGCAAAACCAGCATCCAGAAGCAGTGGAGAAACGCAGGAAAACAAAAAGGAGCAAAAAAGAAGAACCGAAAACCTACACGGAGCCGGAGATTAATCGGGGCACCCTCCCCCCACCAGCCGGCCCTGGCCCAAACAGGGTCAGGCTGGGAAAGGGAAACCCGGCGATCGGCAGACAGGTTGCCAGGAGCGCAGAATCCATATAGCGGGAGACCCCACGGACACAAAGCAGGGTGCGGACCAAGACACACCCAGCAGCGACGAGAAGTTCGGGTCCACACCGGATTCGGACAAGGGAACCCAGCGCGGCAGAAAGAGGGAACGGGGGAGCCACCACGACACTTCGCCAACCCCTGAAGGGCCAACGGCGGTGCGGGACACACACACAAAGCAGCAAAAGTGAGTCCCCCATAATCCCTTCCCCCAACGGGAGACCCAAGCCCGACAAAGACGATATATCTCCCTCCCTCCCCCTCCCCACTCCCGTGGGAACAAAGATTCCCCAAATCAGGCGGGAAGCTCCCAGCAGGCACTGGGAAGCCAGTCTAGCAGGGGAAGGGCGGAACAGCCCCAAGCCCCCAAAGGTTCCTGAACTGGCAGAACCGGCCCCGTCCCCTTCCCAACAGGGGCCAGGGACGGCCGGCAGGGCAAGCCCCACCCGAGGCGCCTAGACCTTGCGGACTCTTACAACTAAAATCACAGGCGCTGGTGGGCAATACCAGCCCAGCAGGGTCACCTGAGCCTGATCTCGTTCCCCCTCCTCGAAGCGGAGGCGAGGTCTGAGGGTGCCAAGCCACACCCGGACAGTCGATCCCACTGGGCCCCACACATACTGCTTCCCCCCCCCCAACGGACTCGCGGGAGGGCGCAAGCACAACCCAACAACCCAGGGCTCGCTCTGGGAGGCAGACCCCACTTAAGTGCCTGTTGTAGGGGACTCACAGTGCACAGGAGGGCGGGGCCCCGGCGAAAGCGCCCGCTCTGATAGGCGTGCCCTGCACTGGTGGGCGGGGCCACAGCGACAGCACCTGCTGACGCAGACACGCCTACACAGAAGGGAGGGAAGACCTACACAGACTTCCAGATGCGCAAATCACAAAGAAACATAACTCAGTTCATCAAAGGACAAGCCAACTCGCCAGCTCCAAAAAGCAGCACGACTGGAGAGGAGATGGAGAATAAAAAAGCAAATGAGGACATGTTAACAGGAATGATCGAAACCGTCAGAAATGAAATCAGAAAACAATTCCAGGAGTTTAGAGCGGAAATCTGGAAGGACACCCAGGAAGCCAAGAAAGAAATGGAAGCAAAACTGGATACAATGCAAGCCTCGTTTAAAGAAATGGAAGCAAAAATGGATACAATGCAAGCCGCCTTTAAAGAAAATCTCCACACCCTGAGAATTGAAATGCATGAAAAAATAGATTTAAAATACAACTCTTTAAAGGAATTATTTTCCACGATCAGAGCTGATATGACAACCATGAATAGCTCTCTGACATCCATAAACTCCGCAATTGAAACCATAACACAAAGAGTGGACCATATGGAATCCAGAATCTCTCGCCTGGACGATGAAGCAGCTGACAACAACCAGAAAATGACCACACTCCAAGAAAAGGTGAAGCTTCAGGGAAGATTACTCCAGGAACTAATGGACAAAGACAAGAGATATAATCTGCGCATAATTGGAATAGAAGAAGGAGCCGAATATCAGAGCAGAGGGCTTAATCATGTTCTCAATAAAGTTATTGCAGAAAACTTCCCCAATCTCACAGGGGACCCCATCCAGGTAACCGAAGCCTATAGGACACCTGGCAGGCCAGACCCCAGGAAAACCACCCCAAGGCACATAATATTCAAGACTACAGACCTCAAGATTAAAGAGCAAATTCTGAATTCAGCCAAAGCAAAGAAGGAAACTTTTTTCAATGGGAAGAGGATTCGAATAACATCCGACTTATCCACACAAACTTACCAAGCTCGAAGTGAGTGGAAGAACACCATCCAAGTACTTCAGAATAACAATTTACAACCTCGGATCAAATATCCAGCGAAACTGGAGTTCACATTCGAAGGGAGAACCAGATCTTTCCACACCAAAGAGGAGCTAAAGGAGTATGTGAATAAAAAACCAGCCCTACAGCGAATATTAAGAGGGGAAGCCCACCCAACAGAGATCGTAAAAGACACACAGACAGATTCAGAAAGAAACTTCAATAGCCAAAGTCCAGCAGAAACACAAGCTCACTAAAGACAAGAAGAAAAAAAAAAAAACAACAGGAAAAAACAGCCCAACAAGAAAATGGAAGGAGAAAAAACACCCTTATCCTTGATCTCTTTAAATATAAATGGCTTAAACTCCCCGATCAAGAGGAGCAGACTGGCAGAATGGATCCGCAAGCAAAAAGTTGACATCTGTTGTCTACAAGAGACCCACCTTACAGCAAGGGACAAAAACAGGCTTCGAATGAAAGGATGGAGCAAGATCTACCAAGCAAATGCACCCACCAAAACGGCAGGTATAGCCATCCTGATCTCAGACAAGCTGGATTTCTCTTTAAAGTCCACTCAAAAAGACAAAGAAGGACACTACATATTGATACAAGGAAAAATCCAGAATCAAGACATCACGGTGATAAATGTATACTCACCGAACAAAAGAGGCCCGACATATGTCAAGCAAATTCTCACAGAATTACAGAGCAAGATAGATGCAAACACAATCATAGTGGGTGACTTTAATACTCCTCTCTCTCCAAGAGACAGATCCAACACCCAGAAGATTAGTAAGGGAGCTGAGGACCTAAATAACACCATTGCCCAAATGGATCTAACAGACCTATATAGAACCTTCCACCCTACAGAGACCCAATACACCTTCTTTTCAGCAGCCCATGGATCATATTCCAAAATAGACCACGTCATAGCCCACACAAAGAACCTCAGCAAATACAAAAGAATTGACATCATCCCATGTATTATATCTGATCACAGTGGATTAAAGGTAACCCTCAACAACAAAGGATACCACAGAGCCTATACACACTCTTGGAGGCTAAACCCCACGCTGCTATCCAACACTTGGGCCACAGATCAAATTAAAGATGAAATCAACGAATTCATAAGCCACAATGACAAAGAAAACACATCACAAAGAAACCTATGGGACACAGCTAAGGCAGTACTGAGGGGCAAGATCATTGCACTCAGTACCCACATTAAAAGAATGGAAGCAGAGCAGGTGAATACCCTCACGATGAAACTAAAACAACTGGAGAAACAAGAAATGACAGAATCTAAAACGACTAGGAGGGGAGAGATTACAAAGATTAAAGAAGAGATAAATCTGATTGAAAATAGAAAGACCATTCAACAAATAAATAAGACTAAAAGCTGGTTCTTTGAGAAAATAAACAAAATTGACAGACCCCTTGCAAGACTCACAAAAAAAAGAAGAGAAGAGACTCATATTCGTAAAATCAGGGACTCCACAGGAAAAATTACAACAAATACACACGATATTCAAACAATCATAAGGAGCTATTTCCAAAACCTCTACTCAACAAAAAACAATAATTTTACAGAAATGGATCAATTCTTAGAGAAGTACAAACTGCCCAAACTGAACCAAGAAGAAATAAATCAACTAAATAAACCAATAACTTACGGTGAGATACAGGAGGTAATCAAGAACCTCCCTACTAAGAAAAGCCCAGGCCCAGATGGATTCACCAATGAATTCTACAAAACCTTTAGTGAGGAGCTAATTCCAATACTCCTCAAACTCTTCCGCGAAATAGAAACGGAGGGAAAAATCCCGAACTCATTCTACGAAGCTAATATCATACTCATCCCCAAACCAGGCAAAGATCCAACAAAAAAAGAGAACTACAGACCAATATCACTAATGAACACAGATGCAAAGCTCCTCAATAAAATATTAGCTAACAGGATCCAGAAAGTGATCAAGAATATCATACATCATGACCAAGTAGGCTTCATCCCTCAGTCACAAGGATGGTTCAACATCCGTAAATCAATCAATGTAATTCACCACATAAACAGAACTAAAATCAAGAATCACATTGTTATCTCAGTCGATGCCCAAAAAGCCTTTGACAAAATACAACATCCATACCTATTAAAAGCTTTGGAGAGAACAGGAATAGAGGGAACATTCCTCAAAACAATAAAAGCCATATACAACAGACCAACTGCTAATATCATATTAAATGGAGAGAAACTTAAATCATTCCCCCTAAACACAGGAACAAGACAAGGATGCCCACTCTCCCCACTTCTGTTCAACATAGTACTGGAATCCCTAGCCATAGCAATAAGGCAAGAGGAGGACATCAAAGGGATACACATCGGCAAGGAAGAAATCAAGTTATCCCTATTCGCAGACGACATGATCTTATATCTCAAGGACCCAAAAAACTCAGTACCCAAACTCCTACATCTAATAAACCAATTTGGCAAAGTAGCAGGATACAAAATCAATCCACAAAAGTCAGCAGCTTTTCTGTACACCAGCAATAGACAAACAGAAAAGGAAATTATGGAAACGATTCCATTTACAGTAGCCAAAAAAAGAATAAAGTACCTAGGGATCAACTTAACCAAGGACGTGACGGACCTATTCAATGAAAACTACAAAAATCTAATAAGGGAAATCAAAGAAGACACAAGGAGATGGAAAGACCTCCCATGCTCATGGGTAGGCAGAATCAATATAGTGAAAATGGCCATACTGCCCAAATTGTTATACAAATTCAATGCAATACCTATCAAAATCCCAGCCACATTCTTCACTGAAATAGAGAAACCAATCCATAAATTCATATGGAACAGCAAAAAACCTAGAATAGCCAAAGCAATTCTAGGCAAAAAACATAGTGCAGGAGGTATCACCATACCAGACTTCAAGCTCTACTACAAGGCCATCATAACAAAAACAGCATGGTATTGGTATAAAAACAGATCGGAAGACCAGTGGATTAGAATTGAAGACCCAGAAATAAAACCGCACTCTTACAGCCAACTGATATTCGACAAAGGAGCTAAAGACATACAATGGAATAAACATAGCCTCTTCAACTACTGGTGCTGGGAGAACTGGGCAGCCATATGCAGAAAACTCAAAGTAGACCCAAGCCTATCACCATGCACCAAGATCAACTCAAAATGGATCAAGGACCTCAACATCAGACCTGAATCCTTGAAACTACTGAAGGACAGAGTAGGAAAGACACTAGAACTTATAGGCACAGGAGGGAACTTCCTGAATAGAGTCCCAGGCGCACAACAAATAGGGGAAAGACTCAACAAATGGGACTACTACAAATTAAAAAGTTTCTGCACAGCTAAGGTCATAGCCACCAAAATAGAAAGACAGCCAACGATATGGGAAAGGATATTTACCAGCACAGCAACAGACAAAGGCCTGATATCTGTCATCTACAGAGAACTCAAAAAACTAAGCCACTCCAAGCCCAATAAACCTATTAGGAAATGGGCAAAAGAGCTAAAGAGAGACTTCACAAGAGAAGATATAAAAATGGCAAAGAAACACATGAGGAAATGCTCAACATCCCTGCTAGTAAAGGAAATGCAAATAAAAACAACCCTGAGATACCACCTCACCCCAGTTAGAATGGCCTATACTCTGAACTCAGGAAACAACAAATGCTGGAGGGGCTGTGGGGAAAGAGGAACCCTTCTCCATTGTTGGTGGGAGTGCAAATTAGTACAGCCACTTTGGAGAACAGTATGGAGGTTTCTCAAAAAGCTCAATATAGACCTACCCTATGACCCAGCCATACCACTCCTAGGCATCTATCCTAAACAGCAAAACCCAAGATATCAAAAGGACATTTGTACTTCCATGTTTATCGCAGCACAATTCACAATAGCCAAAATTTGGAAACAACCCAGATGCCCCTCCACAGATGAATGGATCCAAAAAATATGGTACTTATACACAATGGAATACTACATAGCGATTAGGAATGGTGAAATATTGTTATTTGCAGGGAAATGGTCAGAACTCGAACAAATAATGTTGAGTGAGACAAGCCTAGAACACAGAAAACAAAGGGGCATGATCTCCCTGATATATGACTGTTAACAAAGGGAGATGGAGAGACAGTAGAGACCAAGTCTGTGATCACTGTATATGTGCTTGATACATTGTATACTGCATATGGGTCTACCTGACCTAGACAAGGGATGGGAAAACAGGTTGTAAGATACCACAAGAAATGTACACAATGCCCTACTATGTAACTGCACCCTCTTTGCACAGCACCTTGTAAAAAAAAAAAATTTATGTTCAATTGATAATAAAAAAAAATTAAAAAAAAAAAAAAAAAAAAAAAAAAAAAAAAGACCTGCACTTACGAAGGGGGTAGGCAGCTGTATATCAGGGAGTAAACCTTCTGAGAATAAAAACAGCTGGAGCTTGTTAAGGTAATTACACAGGGGAAAGGATAAAGTACTGGGAACTCCTCAGAAGAATCTGATTTGTGGTGAAGGGAGAGAGATAAAAGCTCATTAAGAAGGACATGTACATGCTGAGTAGGTAGCTGTTTATCAGTAAATATCTCCACTGAGATTAAGAAAAGCAGTAGCTTAATAAATTAAGTACTTCCTGGTATGGTTACTGTACTGGTAACTCCCCAAAAGAATCTGGATTGTGGTGAGGGAACAGAGAAAAAAAGCTCATTTAGGACCTGCACTTACGAAGGGGGGAGGGAGCTGTATATCAGGGAGTAAACCTTCTGAGAATAAAAAACGCTGGAGCTTGTTAAGGTAATTACACAGGGGAAAGGATAATGTACTGGGAACTCCTCAGAAGAATCTAATTTGTGGTGAGGGGAGAGAGATAAAAGCTCATTTAGGAACGACATGAACGTGCTGCGTAGGTAGCTGTTTATCAGTAAATATCTCCACTGAGATTAAGAAAAGCAGTAGCTTAATAAATTAAGTACTTCCTGGTATGGTTACTGTACTGGTAACTCCCCAAAAGAACCTGGATAGTGTTGAGGAAACAGAGAAAAAAGCTCATTTAGTACCTGCACTTACGAAGGGGGTAGGCAGCTGTATGTCAGGGATTAAACCATCTGAGAATAAAAACAGCTGGAGCTTGTTAAGGTAATTACACAGGGGAAAGGATAATGTACTGGGAACCCCTCAGAAGAATCTGATTTGTGGTGAGGGGAGAGAGATAAAAGCTCATTTAGGAACGACATGAACATGCTGCGTAGGTAGCTGTTTATCAGTAAATATCTCCACTGAGATTAAGAAAAGCAGTAGCTTAATAAATTAAGTACTTCCTGGTATGGTTACTGTACTGGTAACTCCCCAAAAGAATCTGGATTGTGGTGAGGGAACAGAGAAAAAAGCTCATTTAGCACCTGCATTAACGAAGGGGGTAGGCAGCTGTATATCAGGGAGTAAACCTTCTGAGAATAAAAACAGCTGGAGCTTGTTAAGGTAATTACACAGGGGAAAGGATAATGTACTGGGAACTCCTCAGAAGAATCTGATTTGTGATGAGGGGAGAGAGACAAAAGCTCATTTAGGAACGACATGAACATGCTGAGTATTTAGCTGTTTATCAGTAAATATCTCCACTGAGATTAAGAAAAGCAGTAGCTTAATAAATTAAGTACTTCCTGGTATGGTTACTGTACTGGTAACTCCCCAAAAGAATCTGGATTGTGGTGAGGGAACAGAGAAAAAAAGCTCATTTAGGACCGGCACTTACGAAGGGGGTAGGCAGCTGTATATCAGGGAGTAAACCTTCTGAGAATAAAAACAGCTGGAGCTTGTTAAGGTAATTACACAGGGGAAAGGATAATGTACCGGGAACACCTCCGAAGTATCTGATTTGTAGTGAGGGGAGGGACATAAAAGCTCATTTAGGAACGACATGAACATGCTGCGTAGGTAGCTGTTTATCAGTAAATATCTCCACTGAGATTTAGAAAAGCAGTAGCTTAATACATTAAGTACTTCCTGGTATGGTTACTGTACTGGTAACTCCCCAAAAGAATCTGGATTGTGGTGAGGGAACAGAGAAAAAAGCTCATTTAGGACCTGCACTTACGAAGGTGGTAGGCAGCTGTATATCAGGGAGTAAACCTTCTGAGAATTAAAACAGCTGGAGCTTGTTAAGGTAATTGCACAGGGGAAAGGATAATGTACTGGGAACTCCTCTGAAGAATCTGATTTGTGGTGAGGGGAGAGAGATAAAAGCTCATTTAAGAACGACATGAACATGCTGCGTAGGTAGCTGTTTATCACTAAATATCTCCCCTGAGATTAAGAAAAGCAGTAGCTTAATAAATTAAGTACCTCCTGGTATGGTTACTGTACTGGTAACTCCCCAAAAGAATCTGGATTGTGGTGAGGGAACAGAGAAAAAGCTCATTTAGGATCTGCACTTACGAAGGGGGTAGGCAGCTGTATATCAGGGAGTAAACCTTCTGAGAATAACAACAGCTGGAGCTTGTTAAGGTAATTACACAGGGGAAAGGATAATGTACTGGGAACTCCTCAGAAGAATCTGATTTGTGGTGAGGGGAGAGGGAGAAAAGCTCATTTAGGAACGACATGAACATGCTGCGTAGGTAGGTGTTTATCACTAAATATCTCCACTGAGATTAAGAAAAGCAGTAGCTTAATAAATTAAGTACTTCCTGGTATGGTTACTGTACTGGTAACTCCCCAAAAGAATCTGGATTGTGGTGAGGGAACAGAGAAAAAAGCTCATTAAGGACCTGCACTTACGAAGGGGGTAGGCAGCTGTATATCAGGGAGTAAATCTTCTGAGAATAAAAACACCTGGAGCTTGTTAAGGTAATTACACAGGGGAAAGGATAATGTACTGGAAACTCCTATGAAGAATCTGATTTTTGGTGAGGGGAGAGAGATAAAAGCTCATTTAGGAACGACATGAACATGCTGCATAGGTAGCTGTTTATCAGTAAATATCTCCACTGAGATAAGAAAAGCAGTAGCTTAATAAATTAAGTACTTCCTGGTATGGTTACTGTACTGGTAACTCCCCAAAAGAATCTGGATTGTGGTGAGGGAACAGAGAAAAAACTCATTTAGGACCTGCAGTTACGAAGGGGTAGGCAGCTGTATATCAGGGAGTAAACCATCTGAGAATAAAAACAGCAGGAGCTTGTTAAGGTAATTACACAGGGGAAAGGAAAATATACTGGGAACTCCTCAGAAGAATTTGGTTTGTGGTGAGGGGAGAGAGATAAAAGCTCATTTAGGAAGGACATGAACATGCTGTGTACGTAGCTGTTTATCAGTAAATATCTCCACTGAGATTAAGAAAAGCAGTAGCTTAATAAATTAAGTACTTCCTGGAATGGTTTCTGTACTGGTAACTCCCCAAAAGAATCTGGATTGTGGCGAGGGAACAGAGAAAAAAGCTCATTTAGGAACTGCACTTACGAAGGGGGTAGGCAGGAGTATATCAGGGAGTAAACCTTCTGAGAATAAAAACAGCTGGAGCTTGTTAAGGTAATTATACAGGGGAAAGGATAATGTACTGGTAACTCCTCAGAAGAATCTGATTTGTGGTGAGGGGAGAGAGATAAAATCTCATTTAGGAACGACATGAACATGCTGCGTAGGTAGCTATTTATCAGTAAATATCTCCACTGAGATTAAGAAAAGCAGTAGCTTAATAAATTAAGAACTTCCTGGTATGGTTACTGTACTGGTAACTCCCCCAAAGAATCTGGATTGTGGTGAGGGAACAAAGAAAAAAGCTCATTTAGTACCTGCACTTACGAAGGGTGTAGGCAGCTGTATATCAGGGAGTAAACCTTCTGGGAATAAAAACAGCTGGAGCTTGCTAAGGAAAGTATAATGTACTGGGAACTCCTCAGAAGAATCTGATTTGTGGTGAGGGGAGAGAGATAAAAGCTCATTAGGAACGACATGAACATGCTGCTTAGGTAGCTGTTTATCAGTAAATATCTCCACTGAGATTAAGAAAAGCAGTAGCTTAATAAATTAACTACTTCCTGGTATGGTTACTGTACTGGTAACTCCCCAAAAGAATCTGGATTGTGGTGAGGGAACAGAGAAAAAAGCTCATTTAGGACCTGCACTTACGAAGAGGGTAGGCAGCTGTATAACAGGGAGTAAACCTTATGAGAATAAAAACAGCTGGAGCTTGTTAAGGTAATTATACAGGGGAAAGGATAATGTACTGGGAACTCCTCAGAAGAATCTGATTTGTGGTGAGGGGAGAGAGATAAAAGCTCATTTAGGAACGACATGAACATGCTGCGTAGGTAGCTGTTTATCAGTAAATATCTCCACTGAGATTAAGAGAAGCAGTAGCTTAATAAATTAATTACTTCCTAGTATGGTTACTGTACTGGTAACTCCCCAAAAGAATCGGGATTTTGTTGAGGGAACAGAGAAAAAAGCTCATTTAGGACCTGCACTTACGAAGGGGTAGGCAGCTGTATATCAGGGAGTAAACCTTCTGAGAATAAAAACAGCTGGAGCTTGTTAAGGTAATTACACAGGGGAAAAGATAATGTACTGGGAACTCGTCAGAAGAATCTGATTTGTGGTGAGGGGAGAGAGATAAAAGCTCATTTATGAACGAAATGAACATGCTGCCTAGGTAGCTGTTTATCAGTAAATATCTCCACTGATATTAAGAAAGCAGTAGCTTAATAAATTAAGTACGTCCTGGTATGGATACTGTACTGGTAACTCCCCAAAAGAATCTGGATTGTGGTGAGGAAACAGAGAAAAACGCTCATTTAGGAACGCCATGAATATGCTGCGTAGGTAGCTGTTTATCAGGAAATATCTCCACTGAGATTAAAAAAGCAGTAGCTTAATAAATTAAGTACTTCCTGGTATGGTTACTGTACTGGTAACTCCCCAAAAGAATCTGGATTGTGGGAGGGAACAGAGAAAAAAGCTCATTAAGACCTGCACTTACGAAGGGGGTAGGCAGCTGTATATCAGGGAGTAAACCTTCTGAGAATAAAAACAGCTGGAGCTTGTTAAGGTAATTACACAGGGGAAAGGATAAAGTACTGGGAACTCCTCAGAAGAATCTGATTTGTGGTGAAGGGAGAGAGATAAAAGCTCATAAGAAGGACATGTACATGCTGAGTAGGTAGCTGTTTATCAGTAAATATCTCCACTGAGATTAAGAAAAGCAGTAGCTTAATAAATTAAGTACTTCCTGGTATGGTTACTGTACTGGTAACTCCCCAAAAGAATCTGGATTGTGGTGAGGGAACAGAGAAAAAAAGCTCATTTAGGACCTGCACTTACGAAGGGGGGAGGGAGCTGTATATCAGGGAGTAAACCTTCTGAGAATAAAAAACGCTGGAGCTTGTTAAGGTAATTACACAGGGGAAAGGATAATGTACTGGGAACTCCTCAGAAGAATCTAATTTGTGGTGAGGGGAGAGAGATAAAAGCTCATTTAGGAACGACATGAACGTGCTGCGTAGGTAGCTGTTTATCAGTAAATATCTCCACTGAGATTAAGAAAAGCAGTAGCTTAATAAATTAAGTACTTCCTGGTATGGTTACTGTACTGGTAACTCCCCAAAAGAACCTGGATAGTGTTGAGGAAACAGAGAAAAAAGCTCATTTAGTACCTGCACTTACGAAGGGGGTAGGCAGCTGTATGTCAGGGATTAAACCATCTGAGAATAAAAACAGCTGGAGCTTGTTAAGGTAATTACACAGGGGAAAGGATAATGTACTGGGAACCCCTCAGAGAATCTGATTTGTGGTGAGGGGAGAGAGATAAAAGCTCATTTAGGAACGACATGAACATGCTGCGTAGGTAGCTGTTTATCAGTAAATATCTCCACTGAGATTAAGAAAAGCAGTAGCTTAATAAATTAAGTACTTCCTGGTATGGTTACTGTACTGGTAACTCCCCAAAAGAATCTGGATTGTGGTGAGGGAACAGAGAAAAAAGCTCATTTAGCACCTGCATTAACGAAGGGGGGTAGGCAGCTGTATATCAGGGAGTAAACCTTCTGAGAATAAAAACAGCTGGAGCTTGTTAAGGTAATTACACAGGGGAAAGGATAATGTACTGGGAACTCCTCAGAAGAATCTGATTTGTGATGAGGGGAGAGAGACAAAAGCTCATTAGGAACGACATGAACATGCTGAGTATTTAGCTGTTTATCAGTAAATATCTCCACTGAGATTAAGAAAAGCAGTAGCTTAATAAATTAAGTACTTCCTGGTATGGTTACTGTACTGGTAACTCCCCAAAAGAATCTGGATTGTGGTGAGGGAACAGAGAAAAAAAGCTCATTTAGGACCGGCACTTACGAAGGGGGTAGGCAGCTGTATATCAGGGAGTAAACCTTCTGAGAATAAAAACAGCTGGAGCTTGTTAAGGTAATTACACAGGGGAAAGGATAATGTACCGGGAACACCTCCGAAGTATCTGATTTGTAGTGAGGGGAGGGACATAAAAGCTCATTTAGGAACGACATGAACATGCTGCGTAGGTAGCTGTTTATCAGTAAATATCTCCACTGAGATTAAGAAAAGCAGTAGCTTAATAAATTAAGTACTTCCTGGTATGGTTACTGTACTGGTAACTCCCCAAAAGAATCTGGATTGTGGTGAGGGAACAGAGAAAAAAGCTCATTTAGGACCTGCACTTACAAAGGGGGTAGGCAGCTGTATATCAGGGAGTAAACCTTCTGAGAATGAAAACAGCTGGAGCTTGTTAAGGTAATTACACAGGGGAAAGGATAATGTACCGGGAACACCTCCGAAGTATCTGATTTGTGGTGAGGGGAGGGACATAAAAGCTCATTTAGGAACGACATGAACATGGTGCGTATGTAGTTGTTTATCAGTAAATATCTCCACTGAGATTAAGAAAAGCCGTAGCTTAATAAATTAAGTACTTCCTGGTATGGTTACTGTACTGGTAACTCCCCAAAAGAATCTGGATTGTGGTGAGGGAACAGAGAAAAAAGCTCATTTAGGACCTGCACTTACGAAGGGGGTAGGCAGCTGTATATCAGGGAGTAAACCTTCTGAGAATGAAAACAGCTGGAGCTTGTTAAGGTAATTACACAGGGGAAAGGATAATGTACTGGGAACTCCTCAGAAGAATCTGATTTGTGGTGAGGGGAGAGAGATAAAAACTCATTTAGGAACGACATGAACATGCTGCGTAGGTAGCTGTTTATTAGTAAATATCTCCACTGAGATTAAGAAAAGCAGTACCTTAATAAATTAAGTACTTCCTGGTATGGTTACTGTACTGGTAACTCGCCAAAAGATCTGGATTGTGGTGAGGGAACAGGGAAAAAAGCGCATTTAGGACCTGCACTTACGAAGGGGATAGGCAGCTGTATATCAGGGAATAAAACTTCTGAGAATAAAAACAGCTGTAGCTTGTTAAGGTAATTACACAGGGGAAAGGATAATGTACTGGGAACTCCTCAGAAGAATATGATTTGTGGTGAGGGGAGAGAGATAAAAGCTCATTTAGTAACGACATGAACATGCTGTGTAGGTAGCTGTTTATCAGTAAATATCTCCACTGAGATTAAGAAAAGCAGTAGCTTAATAAATTAAGTACTTCCTGGTATGGTTACTGTACTGGCAACTCCCCAAAAGAATTTGGATTGTGGGTAGGGAACAGAGAAAAAAGCTCATTTAGGACCTGCACTTACGAAGGGGGTAGGCAGCTGTATATCAGGGAGTAAACCTTCTGAGAATAAAAACCGCTGGAGCTTGTTAAGGTAATTACACAGGGGAAAGGATAAAGTACTGGGAACTCCTCAGAAGAATCTGATTTGTGGTGAGTAGAGAGAGATAAAAGCTCATTTAAGAACGACATGAACCTGCTGCGTAGTAGTTGTTTATCAGTAAATATCTCCACTGAGATTAAGAAAAGCAGAAGCTTAATAAATTAAGTATTTCCTGGTATGGTTACTGTACTGGTAACTCTCCAAAACAATCTGGATTGTGGTGAGGGAACAGAGAAAAAAGCTCATTTAGGACCTGCACTTACGAAGGGGGTAGGCAGCTGTATATCAGGGAGTAAACCTTCTGAGAATAAATACAGCTGGAGCTTGTTAAGGTAATTACACAGGGGAAAGGATAATATACTGGGAACTCCTCAGAAGAATCTGATTTGTGGTGAGGGGAGAGAGATAAAAGCTCATTTAGGAACGACATGAACATGCTGCGTAGGTAGCTGTTTATCAGTATATATCTCCACCGAGATTAAGAAAAGCAATAGCTTAATAAATTAAGTACTTCCTGGTATGGTTACTGTACTGGTAACTCCCCAAAAGAATCTGGATTGTGGTGAGGGAATAGACAAAAAGCTCATTTAGGACCTGCACTTACGAAGGGGGTAGGCAGCTGTATATCAGGGAGTAAACCTTCTGAGAATAAAAACAGCTGGAGCTTGTTAAGGTAATTACACAGGGGAAAGGATAATGTACTGGGAACCCCTCAGAAGAATCTGATTTGTGGTGAGGGGAGAGAGATAAAAGCACATTAGGAAGGACATGAACATGCTGCGTAGGTAGCTGTTTATCAGTAAATATCTCCACTGAGATTAAGAAAAGCAGTAGCTTAATGAATTAAGTACTTCCTGGTATGGTTACTGTACTGGTAACTCCCCAAAAGAATCTGGATTGTGGTGAGGGAACAGAGAAAAAAAGCTCATTTAGGACCTGCACTTACGAAGGGGGTAGGCAGCAGTATATCAGGGAGTAAACCTTCTGAGAATAAAAACTGCTGGAGCTTGTTAAGGTAATTACACAGGGGAAAGGATAATGTACTGGGAACTCCTCAGAAGAATCTGGTTTGTGGTGAGGGGAGAGAGATAAAAGCTCATTTAAGAACGACATGAACATGCTGAGTAGGTAGCTGTTTATAAGTAAATATCTCCACTGAGATTAAGAAAAGCAGTAGCTTAATAAATTAAGTACTTCCTGGTATGCTTATTGTACTGGTAACTCCCCAAAAGAGTCTGGATTGTGGTGAGGGAGCAGAGAAAAAAGCTCATTTAGGACCTGCACTTACGAAGGGGCTAGGCAGCTGTATATCAGGGAGTAAACATTCTGAGAATAAAACAGCTGGAGCTTGTTAAGGTAATTACACAGGGGAAAGGATAATGTACTGGGAATTCCTCAGAAGAATCTGATTTGTGGTGCGGGGAGAGAGATAAAAGCTCATTTAGGAACGACATGAACATGCTGCGTAGGTAGCTGTTTATCAGTAAATATCTCCACTGAGATTAAGAAAAGCAGTAGCTTAATGAATTAAGTACTTCCTGGTATGGTTACTGTACTGGTAACTCCCCAAAAGAATCTGGATTGTGGTGAGGGAACAGAGAAAAAAGCTCATTTAGGACCTGCACTTACGAAGGGGGTAGGCAGCTGTATGTCAGGGATTAAACCATCTGAGAATAAAAACAGCTGGAGCTTGTTAAGGTAATTACACAGGGGAAAGGATAATGTACTGGGAACCCCTCAGAAGAATCTGATTTGTGGTGAGGGGAGAGAGATAAAAGCTCATTTAGGAACGACATGAACATGCTGCGTAGGTAGCTGTTTATCAGTAAATATCTCCACTGAGATTAAGAAAAGCAGTAGCTTAATAAATTAAGTACTTCCTGGTATGGTTACTGTACTGGTAACTCCCCAAAAGAATCTGGATTGTGGTGAGGGAACAGAGAAAAAAAGCTCATTTAGCACCTGCATTAACGAAGGGGGTAGGCAGCTGTATATCAGGGAGTAAACCTTCTGAGAATAAAAACAGCTGGAGCTTGTTAAGGTAATTACACAGGGGAAAGGATAATGTACTGGGAACTCCTCAGAAGAATCTGATTTGTGATGAGGGGAGAGAGACAAAAGCTCATTTAGGAACGACATGAACATGCTGAGTATTTAGCTGTTTATCAGTAAATATCTCCACTGAGATTAAGAAAAGCAGTAGCTTAATAAATTAAGTACTTCCTGGTATGGTTACTGTACTGGTAACTCCCAAAAGAATCTGGATTGTGGTGAGGGAACAGAGAAAAAAAGCTCATTAGGACCTGCACTTACGAAGGGGGTAGGCAGCTGTATATCAGGGAGTAAACCTTCTGAGAATAAAAACAGCTGGAGCTTGTTAAGGTAATTACACAGGGGAAAGGATAATGTACCGGGAACACCTCCGAAGTAATCTGATTTGTAGTGAGGGGAGGGACATAAAGCTCATTTATGAACGACATGAACATGCTGCGTAGGTAGCTGTTTATCAGTAAATATCTCCACTGAGATTAAGAAAAGCAGTAGCTTAATAAAATTAAGTACTTCCTGGTATGGTTACTGTACTGGTAACTCCCCAAAAGAATCTGGATTGTGGTGAGGGAACAGAGAAAAAAGCTCATTTAGGACCTGCACTTACAAAGGGGTAGGCAGCTGTATATCAGGGAGTAAACCTTCTGAGAATGAAAACAGCTGGAGCTTGTTAAGGTAATTACACAGGGGAAAGGATAATGTTCCGGGAACACCTCCGAAGTATCTGATTTGTGGTGAGGGGAGGGACATAAAAGCTCATTAGGAACGACATGAACATGGTGCGTATGTAGTTGTTTATCAGTAAATATCTCCACTGAGATTAAGAAAAGTAGTAGCTTAATAAATTAAGTACTTCCTTGTATGGTTACTGTACTGGTAACTCCCCAAAAGAATCTGGATTGTGGTGAGGGAACAGAGAAAAAAGCTCATTTAGGACCTGCACTTACGAAGGGGGTAGGCAGCAGTATATCAGGGAGTAAACCTTCTGAGAATGAAAACAGCTGGAGCTTGTTAGGTAATTACACAGGGGAAAGGATAATGTACTGGGAACTCCTCAGAAGAATCTGATTTGTGGTGAGGGGAGAGAGATTAAAACTCATTTAGGAACGACATGAACATGCTGCGTAGGTAGCTGTTTATTAGTAAATATCTCCACTGAGATTAAGAAAAGCAGTACCTTAATAAATTAAGTACTTCCTGGTATGGTTACTGTACTGGTAACTCGCCAAAAGAATCTGGATTGTGGTGAGGGAACAGGGAAAAAAGCGCATCTAGGACCTGCACTTACGAAGGGGATAGGCAGCTGTATATCAGGGAATAAAACTTCTGAGAATAAAAACAGCTGTAGCTTGTTAAGGTAATTACACAGGGAAAGGATAATGTACTGGGAACTCCTCAGAAGAATATGATTTGTGGTGAGGGGAGAGAGATAAAAGCTCATTTAG
>NW_025956470.1:0-46723 GCF_023159225.1 Perognathus longimembris pacificus
GTAGGCAGCTGTATATCAGGGAGTAAACCTTCTGAGAATAAAAACAGCTGGAGCTTGTTAAGGTAATTACACAGGAGAAAGGATAAAGTACTGGGAAATCCTCAGAAGAATCTGATTTGTGGTGAGGGGAGAGAGATAAAAGCTCATTTAGGAACGACATGAACATGCTGCGTAGGTAGCTGTTTATCAGTAAATATCTCCACTGAGCTTTAGAAAAGCTGTAGCTTAATAAATTAAGTACTTCCTGGTATGGTTTCTGTACTGGTAACTCCCCAAAAGAATCTGGATTGTGGTGAGGGAACAGAGAAAAAAGCTCATTTAGGACCTGCACTTACGAAGGGGGTAGGCAGCTGTATATCAGGGAGTAAAGCTTCTGAGAATAAAAACAGCTGGAGCTTGTTAAGGTAATTACACAGGGGAATGGATAATGTACTGGGAACTCCTCAGAAGAATCTGATTTGTGGTGAGGGGAGAGAGATAAAAGCTCATTTAGGAACGACATGAACATACTGCGTAGGTAGCTGTTTATCAGTAAATATCTCCACTGAGATTAAGAAAAGCAGTAGCTTAATAAATTAAGTACTTCCTGGTATGGTTACTGTACTGGTAACTCCCCAAAAGAATCTGGATTGTGGTGAGGGAACAGAGAAAAAAGCTCATTTAGGACCTGCACTTTCGAAGGGGTAGGCAGCTGTATATCAGGGAGTAAAGCTTCTGAGAATAAAAACAGCTGGAGCTTGTTAAGGGAATTACACAGGGGAAAGGATAATGTACGGGGAACTCCACAGAAGAATCTGATTTGTGGTGAGGGGAGAGAGATAAAAGCTCATTTAAGAACTACATGTACATGCTACTTAGGTAGCTGTTTATCAGTAAATATCTCCACTGAGATTAAGAAAAGCAGTAGGTTAATAAATTAAGTACTTCCTGGTATGGTTACTGTACTGGAAACTCCCCAAAAGAATCTGGATTTTGGTGAGGGAACAGAGAAAAAAGCTCATTTAGGACCTGCACTTACGAAGGGGGTAGGCAGCTGTATATCAGGGAGTAAACCTTCTGAGAATAAAAACAGCTGGAGCTTGTTAAGGTAATTACATAAGGGAAAGGATAATGTACTGGGAACTCCTCAGAAGAATCTGATTTGTGGTGAGGGGAGAGAGATAAAAGCTCATTTAGGAACGACATGAACATGCTGCGTAGGTAGCTGTTTATCAGTAAATATCTCCACTGAGATTAAGAAAAGCAGTAGCTTAATAAATTAAGTACTTCCTGGTATGGTTACTGTACTGGTAACTTCCCAAAAGAATCTGGATTGTGGTGAGGGAACAGAGAAAAAAAGCTCATTTAGGACCCGCACTTACGAAGGGGGTAGGCAGCTGTATATCAGGGAGTAAACCTTCTGAGAATAAAAACAGCTGGAGCTTGTTAAGGTAATTACACAGGGGAAAGGATAATGTACTGGGAACTCCTCAGAAGATTCTGATTTGTGGTGAGGGGAGAGAGATAAAAGCTCATTAAGGAACGACATGAACATGCTGCGTAGGTAGCTGTTTATCAGTAAATATCTCCACTGAGATTAAGAAAAGCAGTAGCTTAATAAATTAAGTACTTCCTGGTATGGTTACTGTACTGGTAACTCCCCAAAAGAATCTGGATTGTGGTGAGGGAACAGAGAAAAAAGCTCATTTAGGACCTGCACTTACGAAGGGGGTAGGCAGCTGTATTTCAGGGAGTAAAGCTTCTGAGAATAAAAAAAGCTGGAGCTTGTTAAGGTAATTACACAGGGGAAAGGATAATGTACTGGGAACTCCTCAGAAGATTCTGATTGTGGTGAGGGGAGAGAGATAAAAGCTCATTTAGGAACGACATGAACATGCTGCGTAGGTAGCTGTTTATCAGTAAATATCTCCACTGAGATTAAGAAAAGCAGTAGCTTAATAAATTAAGTACTTCCTGGTATGGTTACTCTACTGGTAACTTCCCAAAAGAATCTGGATTGTGGTGAGGGAACAGAGAAAAAAGCTCATTTAGGACCCGCACTTACGAAGGGGGTAGGCAGCTGTATATAAGGGAGTAAACCTTCTGAGAATAAAAACAGCTGGAGCTTGTTAAGGTAATTACACAGGGGAAAGGATAATGTACTGGGAACTCCTCAGAAGATTCTGATTTGTGGTGAGGGGAGAGAGATAAAAGCTCATTAAGTAACGACATGAACATGCTGCGTACGTAGCTGTTTATCAGTAAATATCTCCACTGAGATTAAGAAAAGCAGTAGCTTAATAAATTAAGTACTTCCTGGTATGGTTACTGTACTGGTAACTCCCCAAAAGAATCTGGATTGTGGTGAGGGAACAGAGAAAAAAGCTCATTTAGGACCTGCACTTACGAAGGGGGTAGGCAGCTGTATATCAGGGAGTTAAGCTTCTAAGAATAAAAAAAGCTGGAGCTTGTTAAGGTAATTACACAGGGGAAAGGATAATGTACTGGGAACTCCTCAGAAGAATCTGATTTGTGTTGAGGGGAGAGAGATAAAAGCTCATTTAGGAACTACATGTACATGCTGATTAGGTAGCTGTTTATCAGTAAATATCTCCACTGAGATTAAGAAAAGCAGTAGCTTAATAAATTAAGTACTTCCTGGTATGGTTACTGTACTGGTAACTCCCCAAAAGAATCTGGATTGTGGTGAGGGAACAGAGAAAAAAGCTCATTTAGGACCTGCACTTACGAAGGGGGTAGGCAGCTGTATATCAGGGAGTAAACCTTCTGAGAATAAAAACAGCTGGAGCTTGTTAAGGTAATTACACAGGGGAAAGGATAATGTACTGGGAACTCCTC
The DNA here is from genome assembly GCF_023159225.1 of Perognathus longimembris pacificus. Lineage (NCBI taxonomy): Eukaryota > Metazoa > Chordata > Mammalia > Rodentia > Heteromyidae > Perognathus > Perognathus longimembris. The sequence goes on from NW_025956470.1 coordinate 2,839, forward strand.
AGAAGAATCTGATTTGTGGTGAGGGGAGAGAGATAAAAGCTCATTTAGGAACGACATGAACATGCCTGCGTAGGTAGCTGTTTATCAGTAAATATCTCCACTGAGATTAAGAAAAGCAGTAGCTTAATAAAATTAAGTACTTCCTGGTATGGTTACTGTACTGGTAACTTCCCAAAAGAATCTAAATTGTGGTGAGGGAACAGAGAAAAAAGCTCATTTAGGACCCGCACTTACGAAGGGGGTAGGCAGCTGTATATCAGGGAGTAAACCTTCTGAGAATAAAAACAGCTGGAGCTTGTTAAGGTAATTACACAGGGGAAAGGATAATGTACTGGGAACTCCTCAGAAGATTCTGATTTGTGGTGAGGGGAGAGAGATAAAAGCTCATTAAGGAAAGACATGAACATGCTGCGTACGTAGCTGTTTATCAGTAAATATCTCCACTGCGATTAAGAAAAGCAGTAGCTTAATAAATTAAGTACTTCCTGGTATGGTTACTGTACTGGTAACTCCACAAAAGAATCTGGATTGTGGTGAGGGAACAGAGAAAAAAGCTCATTTTTGACCTGCACTTACGAAGGGGGTAGGCAGCTGTATATCAGGGAGTAAACCTTCTGAGAATAAAAACAGCTGAGCTTGTTAAGGTAATTACACAAGGGGAAAGGATATTGTACTGGGAACTCCTCAGAAGAATCTGATTTGTGGTGAGGGGAGAGAGATAAAAGCTCATTTAGGAACGACATGAACATGCTGCGTAGGTAGCTGTTTATCAGTAAATATCTCCACTGAGATTAAGAAAAGCAGTAGCTTAATAAATTAAGTAATTCCTGGTATGGTTACTGTACTGGTAACTCCCCAAAAGAATCTGGATTGTGGTGAGGGAACAGAGAAAAAAGCTCATTTAGGACCTGCACTTACGAAGAGGGTAGGCAGCTGTATATCAGGGAGTAAACCTTCTGAGAATAAAAACAGCTGGAGCTTGTTAAGGTAATTACACAGGAGAAAGGATAAAGTACTGGGAACTCCTCAGAAGAATCTGATTTGTGGTGAGGGGAGAGAGATAAAAGGTCATTTAGGAACGACATGAACATGCTGCGTAGGTAGCTGTTTATCAGTAAATATCTCCACTGAGCTTTAGAAAAGCAGTAGCTTAATAAATTAAGTACTTCCTGGTATGGTTACTGTACTGGTAACTCCCCAAAAGAATCTGGATTGTGGTGAGGGAACAGAGAAAAAAAGCTCATTTAGGACCTGCACTTACGAAGGGGGTAGGCAGCTGTATATCAGGGAGTAAAGCTTCTGAGAATAAAAACAGCTGAAGCTTGTTAAGGTAATTACACAGGGGAAAGGATAATGTACTGGGAACTCCTCAGAAGAATCTGATTTGTGGTGAGGGGAGAGAGATAAAAGCTCATTTAGGAACGACATGAACATGCTGCGTAGGTAGCTGTTTATCAGTAAATATCTCCACTGAGATTAAGAAAAGCAGTAGCTTAATAAATTAAGTACTTCCTGGTATGGTTACTGTACTGGTAACTCCCCAAAAGAATCTGGATTGTGGTGAGGGAACAGAGAAAAAAGCTCATTTAGGACCAGCACTTACGGAGGGGGTAGGCAGCTGTTTATCAGGGAGTAAAGCTTCTGACAATAAAAACAGCTGGAGCTTGTTAAGGTAATGACAAAGGGGAAAGGATAATGTACTGGGAACTCCTCAGAAGAATCTGATTTGTGGTGAGGGTAGAGAGATAAAAGCTCATTTAGGAACGACATGAACATGCTGCGTAGGTAGCTGTTTATCAGTAAATATCTCCACTGAGAATAAGAAAAGCAGTAGCTAAATAAATTAAGTACTTCCTGGTATGGTTACTGTACTGGTAACTCCTCAAAAGAATCTGGATTGTGGTGAGGGAACAGAGAAAAAAGCTGATTTAGGACCTGCACTTACGAAGGGGGTAGGCAGCTGTATATCAGGGAGTAAACCTTCTGAGAATAAAAACAGCTGGAGCTTGTTAAGGTAATTACACAGGGGAAAGGGTAATGTACTGGGAACTCCTCAGAAGAATCTGATTTGTGGTGAGGGGAGAGAGATAAAAGCTCATTTAGGAACGACATGAACTTGCTGCGTAGAAGCTGTTTATCAGTAAATATCTCCACTGAGATTAAGAAAAGCAGTAGCTTAATAAATTAAGTACTTCCTGGTATGGTTACTGTACTGGTAACTCCGCAAAAGAATCTGGATTGTGGTGAGGGAACAGAGAAAAAAGCTCATATAGGACCTGCACTTACGAAGGGGATAGGCAGCTGTATATCAGGGAGTAAACCTTCTGAGAATAAAAACAGCTGGAGCTTGTTAAGGTAATTACACAGGGGAAATGATAATGTACTGGGAACACCTCAGAAGAATCTGATTGGTGGTGAGGGGAGAGAGATAAAAGCTCATTTAGGAACTACATGAACATGCTGCTTAGGTAGCTGTTTATCAGTAAATATCTCCACTGAGATTAAGGAAAGCAGTAGCTTAATAAATTAAGTACTTCCTGGTATGGTTACTGTACTGGTAACTCCCCAAAAGAATCTAGATTGTTTTGAGGGAACAGAGAAAAAAGCTCATTTAGGACCTGCACTTATGAAGGCGGTAGGCAGCTGTATATCAGGGAGTAAACCTTCTGAGAATAAAAACAGCTGGAGCTTGTTAAGGTAATTACACAGGGGAAAGGATAATGTACTGGGAACTCCTCAGAAGAATCTTATTTGTGGTGAGGGGAGAGAGATAATAGCTCATTTAGGAACGACATGAACATGCTGCGTAGGTAGCTGTTTATCAGTAAATATCTCCACTGAGATTAAGAAAAGCAGTAGCTTAATAAATTAAGTACTTCCTGGTATGGTTACTGTACTGGTAACTCCCCAAAAGAATCTGGATTGTGGTGAGGGAACAGAGAAAAATCTCATTAGGACCTGCACTTACGAAGGGGGTAGGCAGCTGTATATCAGGGAGTAAGCCTTCTGAGAATAAAAACAGCTGGAGCTTGTTAAGGTAATTACACAGGGGAAAGGATAATGTACTGGGAACTCCTCAGAAGAATCTGATTTGTGGTGAGGGGAGAGAGATAAAAGCTCCATTTAGGAACGACATGAACATGCTGCGTAGGTAGCTGTTTCTCAGTAAATATCTCCACTGAGATTAAGGAAAGCAGTAGCTTAATAAATTAAGTACTTCCTGGTATGGTTACTGTACTTGTAACTCCCCAAAAGAATCTGGATTGTGGTGAGGGAACAGAGATAAAAGCTCATTTAGGACCTGCACTTATGAAGGGGGTAGGCAGCAGTATGTCAAGGAGTAAATCTTCTGAGAATAAAAACAGCTGGAGCTTGTTAAGGTAAATACACAGGGGAAAGGATAATGTACTGGGAACTCCTCAGAAGAATCTGATATTTGGTGAGGGGGAGAGAGATAAAAGCTCATTTAGGAACGACATGAACATGCTGCGTACGTAGCTGTTTATCAGTAAATATCTCCACTGAGATTAAGAAAAGCAGTAGCTTAATAAATTAAGTACTTCCTGGTATGGTTACTGTACTGGTAACTCCCCAAAAGAATCTGGATTGTGGTGAGGGAACAGAGAAAAAAGCTCATTTAGAACCTGCACTTACGAAGGGGGTAGGCAGCTGTATATCAGGGAGTAACCTTCTGAGAATAAAAACAGCTGGAGCTTGTTAAGGTAATTAAACAGGGGAAATTATAAAGTACTGGGAACTCCTCAGAAGAATCTGATTTGTGGTGAGGGGAGAGAGATAAAAGCTCATTTAGGAACGACATGAACATGCTGCGTAGGTAGCTGTTTATCAGTAAATATCTCCACTGAGATTAAGAAAAGCAGTAGCTTAATAAATTAAGTACTTCCTGGTATGGTGACTGTACTGGTAACTCCCCAAAAGAATCTGGATTGTGGTGAGGGAACAGAGAAAAAAGCTCATTTAGGACCTGCACTTACGAAGGGGGTAGGCAGCTGTATATCAGGGAGTAAACCATCTGAGAATAAAAACAGCTGGAGCTTGTTAAGGTAATTACACAGGGGAAAGGATAATGTACTGGGAACTCTTAGAAGAATCTGATTTGTGGTGAGGGGAGAGAGATAAAAGCTCATTTAGGAACGACATGAACATGCTGCGTAGATAGCTGTTTATCAGTAAATATCTCCACTGAGATTAGGAAAAGCAGTAGCTTAATAAATTAAGTACTTCCTGGTATGGTTACTGTACTGGTAACTCCCCAAAAGAATCTGGATTGTGGTGAGGGAACAGAGAAAAAAGCTCATTTAGGACCTTCACTTACGAAGGGGGTAGGCAGCTGTATATCAGGGAGTAAACCTTCTGAGAATAAAAACAGCTGGAGCTTGTTAAGGTAATTACACAGGGGAAAGGATAATGTACTGGGAACTCCTCAGAAGAATCTGATTTTTGGTGAGGGGAGAGAGATAAAAGCTCATTTAGGAACGACATGAACATGCTGCGTACGTAGCTGTTTATCAGTAAATATCTCCACTGAGATTAAGAAAAGCAGTAGCTTAATAAATTAAGTACTTCCTGGTATGGTTACTGTACTGGTAACTCCCGAAAAGAATCTGGATTGTGGTGAGGGAACACAGAAAAAAGCTCATTTAGAACCTGCAATTATGAAGGGGGTAGGCAGCTGTATATCAGGGAGTAAACCTTCTGAGAATAAAAACAGCTGGAGCTTGTTAAGGTAATTAAACAGGGGAAATTAGAAAGTACTGGGAACTCCTCAGAAGAATCTGATTTGTGGTGAGGGGATAGAGAAAGCTCATTTAGGAACGACATGAACATGCTGCGTAGGTAACTGTTTATCAGTAAATATCTCCACTGAGATTAAGAAAAGCAGTAGCTTAATAAATTAAGTACTTCCTGGTATGGTTACTGTACTGGTAACTCCCCAAAAGAATCTGGATTGTGGTGAGGGAACAGAGAAAAAAGCTCATTTAGGACCTGCACTTACGAAGGGGGTAGGCAGCTGTATATCATGGAGTAAACCTTCTGAGAATAAAAACAGCTGGAGCTTGTTAAGGTAATTACACAGGGGAAAGGATAAAGTACTGGGAACTCCTCAGAAGAATCTGATTCGTGGTGAGGGGAGAGAGATAAAAGCTCATTTAGGAACGACATGAACATGCTGCGTAGGTAGCTGTTTATCAGTAAATATCTCCACTGAGATTAAGAAATGCAGTAGCTTAATAAATTAAGTACTTCCTGGTATGGTTACTGTACTGGTAACTCCATAAAAGAATCTGGATTGTGGTGAGGGAACAGAGAAAAAAGCTCATTTAGGACCTGCACTGACGAAGGGGTAGGCAGCTGTATATCAGGGAGTAAACCTTCTGAGAATAAAAACAGCTGGAGCTTGTTAAGGTAATTACACAGGGGAAATTATAAAGTACTGGGAACTCCACAGAAGAATCTGATTTGTGGTGAGGGGAGAGAGATAAAAGCTCATTAAGGAACGACATGAACATGCTGCGTAGGTAGCGGTTTATCAGTAAATATCTCCACTGAGATTAAGAAAAGCAGTAGCTTAATAAATTAAGTACTTCCTGGTATGGTAACTGTACTGGTAACTCCCCAAAAGAATCTGGATTGTGGTGAGGGAACAGAGAAAAAAGTTCATTTAGGACCTGCACTTACGAAGGGGGTACGCAGCTGTATATCAGGGAGTAAACCTTCTGAGAATAAAAACAGCTGGAGCTTGTTAAGGTAATTACACACGGGAAAGGATAATGTACTGGGAACTCCTCAGAAGAATCTGATTTGTGGTGAGGGGAGAGAGATAAAAGCTCATTTAGGAACGACATGAACATGCTGCGTAGGTAGCTGTTTATCAGTAAATATCTCCACTGAGATTAAGAAAAGCAGTAGCTTAATAAATTAAGTACTTCCTGGTATGGTGACTGTACTGGTAACTCCCCAAAAGAATCTGGATTGTGGTGAGGGAACAGAGAAAAAAGCTCATTTAGGACCTGCACTTACGAAGGGGGTAGGCAGCTGTATATCAGGGAGTAAACCTTCTGAGAATAAAAACAGCTGGAGCTTGTTAAGTTAATTACACAGGGGAAATTGTAAAGTACTGGGAACTCCTCAGAAGAATCTGATTTGTGGTGACGGGAGAGAGATAAAAGCTCATTTAGTAACGACATGAACATGCTGCGTAGGTAGCTGTTTATCAGTAAATATCTCCACTGAGATTAAGAAAAGCAGTAGTTTAATAAATTAAGTACTTCCTGGTATGGTTACTGTACTGGTAACTCCCCAAAAGAATCTGGATCGTGGTGAGGGAACAGAGATAAAAGCTCATTTAGGACCTGCACTTATGAAGGGGGTAGGCAGCAGTATATCAGGGAGTAAACTTTCTGAGAATAAAAACAGCTGGAGCTTGTTAAGGTAATTACACAGGGGAAAGGGTAATGTACTGGGAACTCCTCAGAAGAATCTGATTTGTGGTGAGGGGAGAGAGATAAAAGCTAATTTAGGAACGACATGAACATGCTGCGTAGGTAGCTGTTTATCAGTAAATATCTCCACTGAGATTAAGAAAAGCAGTAGCTTAATAAATTAAGTACTTCCTGGTATGGTTACTGTACTGGTAACTCCCAAAAAGAATCTAGATTGTGGTGAGGGAAAAGAGAAAAAAGCGCATTTAGGACCTGCACTTACGAAGGGGGTAGGCAGCTGTATATCAGGGAATAAACCTTCTGAGAATAAAAACAGCTGGAGCTTGTTAAGGTAATTACACAGGGGAAATTATAAAGTACTGGGAACTCCTCAGAAGAATCTGATTTGTGGTGAGGGGAGAGAGATAAAAGCTCATTTAGGAACGACATGAACATGCTGCGTAGGTAGCTGTTTATCAGTAAATATCTCCACTGAGATTAAGAAATGCAGTAGCTTAATAAATTAAGTACTTCCTGGTATGGTTACTGTACTGGTAACTCCCCAAAAGAATCTGGATTTTGGTGAGGGAACAGAGAAAAAAGCTCATTTAGGACCTGCACTTACGAAGGGGGTAGGCAGCTGTATATTCAGGGAGTAAACCTTCTGAGAATAAAAACAGCTGGATCTTGTTAAGGTAATTACACAAGGGAAAGGATAATGTACTGGGAACTCCTCAGAAGCATCTGATTTGTGGTAAGGGGAGAGAGATAAAAGCTCATTTATGAACGACATGAACATGCTGCACACGTAGCTGTTTATCAGTAAATATCTCCACTGAGATTAAGAAAAGCAGTAGCTTAATAAATTAAGTACTTCCTGGTATGGTTACTGTACTGGTAACTCCCCAAAGAATCTGGATTGTGGTGAGGGAACAGAGAAAAAAGCTCATTTAGGACCTGCACTTACGAAGGGGGTAGGCAGCTGTATATCAGGGAGTAAACATTCTGAGAATAAAAACAGCTGGAGCTTGTTAAGGTAATTACACAGGGGAAAGGATAATGTACTGGGAACTCCTCAGAAGAATCTGATTTGTGGTGAGGGGAGAGAGATAAAAGCTCATTTAGGAACGACATTCACATTCTGCGTAGGTAGCTGTTTATCATTAAATATCTCCACTGAGATTAAGAAAAGCAGTAGCTTAATAAATTAAGTACTTCCTGGTATGGTTACTGTACTGTTAACTCCCCAAAAGAATCTGGATTGTGGTGAGGGAACAGAGAAAAAAGCTCATTTAGGACCTGCACTTGCGAAGGGGGTAGGCAGCTGTATATCAGGGAGTAAACCATCTGAGAATAAAAACAGCTGGAGCTTGTTAAGGTAATTACACAGGGGAAAGGATAATGTACTGGGAACTCCTTAGAAGAATCTGATTTGTGGTGAGGGGAGAGAGATAAAAGCTCATTTAGGAACGACATGAACATGCTGCGTAGATAGCTGTTTATCAGTAAATATCTCCACTGAGATTAAGAAAAGCAGTAGCTTAATAAATTAAGTACTTCCTGGTATGGTTACTGTACTGGTAACTCCCAAAAAGAATCTAGATTGTGGTGAGGGAAAAGAGAAAAAAGCTCACTTAGGACCTGCACTTACGAAGGGGGTAGGCAGCTGTATATCAGGGAATAAACCTTCTGAGAATAAAAACAGCTGGAGCTTGTTAAGGTAATTACACAGGGGAAATTATAAAGTACTGGGAACTCCTCAGAAGAATCTGATTTGTGGTGAGGGGAGAGAGATAAAAGCTCATTTAGGAACGACATGAACATGCTGCGTAGGTAGCTGTTTATCAGTAAATATCTCCACTGAGATTAAGAAAAGCAGTAGCTTAATAAATTAAGTACTTCCTGATATGGTTACTGTACTGGTAACTCCCCAAAAGAATCTGGATTGTGGTGAGGGAAGAGAGAAAAAAGCTCATTTAGGACCTGCACTTACGAAGGGGGTAGGCAGCTGTATATCAAGGGAGTAAACATTCTGAGAATAAAAACAGCTGGAGCTTGTTAAGGTAATTACACAGGGGAAAGGATAATGTACTGGGAACTCCTCAGAAGAATCTGATTTGTGGTGAGGGGAGAGAGATAAAAGCTCATTTAGGAACGACATTCACATGCTGCGTAGGTAGCTGTTTATCATTAAATATCTCCACTGAGATTAAGAAAAGCAGTAGCTTAATAAATTAAGTACTTCCTGGTATGGTTACTGTACTGTTAACTCCCCAAAAGAATCTGGATTGTGGTGAGGGAACAGAGAAAAAAGCTCATTTAGGACCTGCACTTACGAAGGGGGTAGGCAGCTGTATATCAGGGAGTAAAACATCTGAGAATAAAAACAGCTGGAGCTTGTTAAGGTAATTACACAGGGGAAAGGATAATGTACTGGGAACTCCTTAGAAGAATCTGATTTGTGGTGAGGGGAGAGAGATAAAAGCTCATTTAGGAACGACATGAACATGCTGCGTAGATAGCTGTTTATCAGTAAATATCTCCACTGAGATTAAGAAAAGCAGTAGCTTAATAAATTAAGTACTTCCTGGTATGGTTACTGTACTGGTAACTCCCCAAAAGAATCTGGATTGTGGTGAGGGAACAGAGAAAAAATCTCATTTAGGACCTTCACTTACGAAGGGGGTAGGCAGCTGTATATCAGGGAGTAAACCTTCTGAGAATAAAAACAGCTGGAGCTTGTTAAGGTAATTACACAGGGGAAAGGATAATGTACTGGGAACTCCTCATTAAAATCTGATTTGTGGTGAGGGGAGAGAGATAAAAGCTCATTTAGGAACGACATGAACATGCTGCGTAGGTAGCTGTTTATCAGTAAATATCTCCACTGAGATTAAGAAAAGCAGTAGTTTAATAAATTAAGTACTTCCTGGTATGGTTACTGTACTGGTAACTCCCCAAAAGAATCTGGATTGTGGTGAGGGAACAGAGAAAAAAGCTCATTTAGGACCTGCACTTACGAAGGGGGTAGGCAGCTGTATATCAGAGAGTAAACCTTCTGAGAATAAAAACAGCTGGAGCTTGTTAAGGTAATTACACAGGGGAAAGGATAATGTACTGGGAACTCCTCAGAAGAATCTGATTTGTGGTGAGGGGAGAGAGATAAAAGCTCATTTAGGAACGACATGAACATGCTGCGTAGGTAGCTGTTTATCAGAAAATATCTCCACTGAGGTTAAGAAAAGCAGTAGCTTAATAAATTAAGTACTTCCTGGTGTGGTTACTGTACTGGTAACTCCCCAAAAGTATCTGGATTGTGGTGAGGGAACAGAGAAAAAAGCTCATTTAGGACCTGCACTTACGAAGGGGGTAGGCAGCTGTATATCAGGGAGTAAACCTTCTGAGAATAAAAACAGCTGGAGCTTGTTAAGGTAATTACACAGGGGAAAGGATAATGTACTGGGAACTCCTCAGAAGAATCTGATTTGTGGTGAGGGAGAGAGATAAAAGCTCATTTAGGAACGACATGAACATGCTGCGTAGGTAGCTGTTTATCAGAAAATATCTCCACTGAGGTTAAGAAAAGCAGTAGCTTAATAAATTAAGTACTTCCTGGTGTGGTTACTGTACTGGTAACTCCCCAAAAGTATCTGGATTGTGGTGAGGGAACAGAGAAAAAAGCTCATTTAGGACCTGCACTTACGAAGGGGGTAGGCAGCTGTATATCAGGGAGTAAACCTTCTGAGAATAAAAACAGCTGGAGCTTGTTAAGGTAATTACACAGGGGAAAGGATAATGTACTGGGAACTCCTCAGAAGAATCTGATTTGTGGTGAGGGGAGAGAGATAAAAGCTCATTTAGGAACGACATGAACATGCTGCGTAGGTAGCTGTTTATCAGTAAATATCTCCACTGAGATTAAGAAAAGCAGTAGCTTAATAAATTAAGTACTTCCTGGTATGGTTACTGTACTGTTAACTCCCCAAAAGAATCTGGATTGAGGTGAGGGAACAGAGAAAAAAGCTCATTTAGGACCTGCACTTAAGAAGGGGATAGGCAGCAGTATATCAGGGAGTAAGCCTTCTGAGAATAAAAACAGCTGGAGCTTGTTGAGGTAATTACACAGGGGAAAGGATAATGTACTGGGAACTCCTCAGAAGAATCTGATTTGTGGTGAGGGGAGAGAGATAAAAGCTCATTTAGGAACGATATGAACATGCTGCGTACGTAGCTGTTTATCAGTAAATATCTCCACTGAGATTAAGAAAAGCAGTAGCTTAATAAATTAAGTACTTCCTGGTATGGTTACTGTACTGGTAACTCCCCAAACGAATCTGGATTGTGGTGAGGGAACAGAGAAAAAAGCTCATTTAGGACCTGCACTTACGAAGGGGGTAGTCAGCTGTATATCAGGGAGTAAACCTTCTGAGAGTAAAAACAGCTGGAGCTTGTTAAGGTAATTACACAGGGGAAAGGATAATGTACTCGGAACTCCTCAGAAGAATCTGATTTGTGGTGAGGGGAGAGAGATAAAAGCTCATTTAGGAACGACATGAACATGCTGCGTAGGTAGCTGTTTATCAGTAAATATCTCCACTGAGATTAAGAAAAGCAGTAGCTTAATAAATTAAGTACTCCCTGGTATGGTTACTGTACTGTTAAGTCCCCCAAAGAATCTGGATTGTGGTGAGGGAACAGAGAAAAAAGCTCATTTAGGACCTGCACTTACGAACGGGGTAAACAGCTGTATATCAGGGAGTAAACCTTCTGAGAATAAAAACAGCTGGAGCTTGTTAAGGTAATTACACAGGGGAAAGGATAATGTACTGGGAACTCCGCAGAAGAATCTGATTTGTGGTGAGGGGAGAGAGATAAAAGCTCATTTAGGAACGACATGAACATGCTGCGTACGTTGCTGTTTATCAGTAAATATCTCCACTAAGATTAAGAAAAGCAGTAGCTTAATAAATTAAGTACTTCCTGGTATGGTTACTGTACTGGTAACTCCCCAAAAGAATCTCTATTGTGGTGAGGGAACAGAGAAAAAAGCTCATTTAGGACCTGCACTTACGAAGGGGCTAGGCAGCTGTATATCAGGGAGTAAACCTTCTGAGAATAAACACAGCTGGAGCTTGTTAAGGTAATTACACAGGAGAAAGGATAAAGTACTGGGAACTCCTCAGAAGAATCTGATTTGTGGTGAGGGGAGAGAGATAAAAGCTCATTTATGAACGACATGAACATGCTGCGTAGGTAGCTGTTTATCAGTAAATATCTCCACTGAGATTAAGAAAAGCAGTAGCTTAATAAATTAAGTACTTCCTGGTATGGTTACTGTACTGGTAGCTCCCCAAAAGAATCTGGATTGTGGTGAGGGAACAGAGAAAAAAGCTCATTTAGGACCTGCACTTACGAAGGGGGTAGGCAGCTGTATATCAGGGAGTAAAGCTTCTGAGAATAAAAACAGCTGGAGCTTGTTAAGGTAATTACACAGGGGAAAGGATAATGTACTGGGAACTCCTCAGAAGAATCTGATTTGTGGTGAGGGGAGAGAGATAAAAGCTCACTTAGGAACGACATGAACATGCTGCGTAGGTAGCTGTTTATCAGTAAATATCTCCACTGAGATTAAGAAAAGCAGTAGCTTAATAAATTAAGTACTTCCTGGTATGGTTACTGTACGGGTAACTCCCCAAAAGAATCTGGATTGTGGTGAGGGAACAGAGAAAAAAGCTCATTTAGGACCTGCACTTACGAAGGGGGTAGGCAGCTGTATATCAGGGACTAAACCTTCTGAGAATAAAAACAGCTGGAGCTTGTTAAGGTAATTACACAGGGGAAAGGATAATGTACTGGGAACTCCTCAGAAGAATCTGATTTGTGGTGAGGGGATAGAGATAAAAGCTCATTTAGGAACGACTTGAACATGCTACTTAGGTAGCTGTTTATCAGTAAATATCTCCACTGAGATTAAGAAAAGCAGTAGGTTAATAAATTTAGTACTTCCTGGTATGGTTACTGTACTGGTAACACCCCAAAAGAATCTGGATTCTGGTGAGGGAACAGAGAAAAAAGCTCATTTAGGACCTGCACTTACGAAGGGGGTAGGCAGCTGTATATCAGGGAGTAAACCTTCTGAGAATAAAAACAGCTGGAGCTTGTTAAGGTAATTACACAGGGGAAAGGATAATGTACTGGGAACTCCTCAGAAGAATCTGATTTGTGGTGAGGGGAGAGAGATAAAAGCTCATTTAGGAACGACATGAACATGCTGCGTAGGTAGCTGTTTATCAGTAAATATCTCCACTGAGATTAAGAAAAGCAGTAGCTTAATAAATTAAGTACTTCCTGGTATGGTTACTGTACTGGTAACTCCCCAAAAGAATCTGGATTGTGGTGAGGGAACAGAGAAAAAAGCTCATTTAGGACCTGCACTTACGAAGGGGGTAGGCAGCTGTATATCAGGGAGTAAACCTTCTGAGAATAAAAACAGCTGGAGCTTGTTAAGGTAATTACACAGGAGAAAGGATAAAGTACTGGGAACTCCTCAGAAGAATCTGATTTGTGGTGAGGGGAGAGAGATAAAAGCTCATTTAGGAACGACATGAACATGCTGCGTAGGTAGCTGTTTATCAGTAAATATCTCCACTGAGCTTTAGAAAAACAGTAGCTTAATAAATTAAGTACTTCCTGGTATGGTTACTGTACTGGTAACTCCCCAAAAGAATCTGGATTGTGGTGAGGGAACAGAGAAAAAAGCTCATTTTGGACATGCACTTACGAAGGGGGTAGGCAGCTGTATATCAGGGAGTAAAGCTTCTGAGAATAAATACAGATGCAGCTTGTTAAGGTAATTACACAGGGGAAAGGATAATGTACTGGGAACTCCTCAGAAGAATCTGATTTGTGGTGAGGGGAGAGAGATAAAAGCTCATTTAGGAACGACATGAACATGCTGCGTAGGTAGCTGTTTATCAGTAAATATCTCCACTGAGATTAAGAAAAGCAGTAGCTTAATAAATTAAGTACTTCCTGGTATGGTTACTGTACTGGTAACTCCCCAAAAGAATCTGGATTGTGGTGAGGGAACAGAGAAAAAATCTCATTTAGGACCTGCACTTTAGAAGGGGGTAGGCAGCTGTATATCAGGGAGTAAAGCTTCTGAGAATAAAAACAGCTGGAGCTTGTTAAGGTAATTACACAGGGGAAAGGATAATGTACTGGGAACTCCTCAGAAGAATCTGATTTGTGGTGAGGGGGAGAGAGATAAAAGCTCATTTAGGAACGACATGAACATGCTGCGTAGGTAGCTGTTTATCAGTAAATATCTCCACTGAGATTAAGAAAAGCAGTAGCTTAATAAATTAAGTACTTCCTGGTATGGTTACTGTACTGGTAACTCCCCAAAAGAGTCTGGATTGTGGTGAGGGAACAGAGAAAAAAGCTCATTTAGGACCTGCACTTACGAAGGGGGTAGGCAGCTGTATATCAGGGAGTAAACATTCTGAGAATAAAAACAGCTGGAGCTTGTTAAGGTAATTACACAGGGGAAAGGATAATGTACTGGGAACTCCTCAGAAGAATCTGATTTGTGGTGAGGGGAGAGAGATAAAAGCTCATTTAGGAACGACATTCACATTCTGCGTAGGTAGCTGTTTATCATTAAATATCTCCACTGAGATTAAGAAAAGCAGTAGCTTAATAAATTAAGTACTTCCTGGTATGGTTACTGTACTGGTAACTCCCCAAAAGAATCTGGATTGTGGTGAGGGAACAGAGAAAAAAGCTCATTTAGGACCTGCACTTGCGAAGGGGGTAGGCAGCTGTATATCAGGGAGTAAACCATCTGAGAATAAAAACAGCTGGAGCTTGTTAAGGTAATTACACAGGGGAAAGGATAATGTACTGGGAACTCCTTAGAAGAATCTGATTTGTGGTGAGGGGAGAGAGATAAAAGCTCATTTAGGTACGACATGAACATGCTGCGTAGATAGCTGTTTATCAGTAAATATCTCCACTGAGATTAAGAAAAGCAGTAGCTTAATAAATTAAGTACTTCCTGGTATGGTTACTGTACTGGTAACTCCCCAAAAGAATCTGGATTGTGGTGAGGGAACAGAGAAAAAAGCTCATTTAGGACCTTCACTTACGAAGGGGGTAGGCAGCTGTATATCAGGGAGTAAACCTTCTGAGAATAAAAACAGCTGGAGCTTGTTAAGGTAATTACACAGGGGAAAGGATAATGTACTGGGAACTCCTCAGAAGAATCTGATTTGTGGTGAGGGGAGAGAGATAAAAGCTCATTTAGGAACGACATGAACATGCTGCGTAGGTAGCTGTTTATCAGAAAATATCTCCACTGAGGTTAAGAAAAGCAGTAGCTTAATAAATTAAGTACTTCCTGGTGTGGTTACTGTACTGGTAACTTCCCAAAAGTATCTGGATTGTGGTGAGGGAACAGAGAAAAAACCTCATTTAGGACCTGCACTTACGAAGGGGGTAGGCAGCTGTATATCAGGGAGTAAACCTTCTGAGAATAAAAAAAGCTGGAGCTTGTTAAGGTAATTACACAGGGGAAAGGATAATGTACTGGGAACTCCTCAGAAGAATCTGATTTGTGGTGAGGGGAGAGAGATAAAAGCACATTTAAGAACGACATGAACATGCTGCGTAGGTAGCTGTTTATCAGAAAATATCTCCACTGAGGTTAAGAAAAGCAGTAGCTTAATAAATTAAGTACTTCCTGGTGTGGTTACTGTACTGGTAACTCCCCAAAAGTATCTGGATTGTGGTTAGGGAACAGAGAAAAAAGCTCATTTAGGACCTGCACTTACGAAGGGGGTAGGCAGCTGTATATCAGGGAGTAAACCTTCTGAGAATAAAAACAGCTGGAGCTTGTTAAGGTAATTACACAGGGGAAAGGATAATGTACTGGGAACTCCTCAGAAGAATCTGATTTGTGGTGAGGGGAGAGAGATAAAAGCTCATTTAGGAACGACATGAACATGCTGCGTAGGTAGCTGTTTATCAGTAAATATCTCCACTGAGATTAAGAAAAGCAGTAGCTTAATAAATTAAGTACTTCCTGGTATGGTTACTGTACTGTTAACCCCCAAAAGAATCTGGATTGTGGTGAGGGAACAGAGAAAAAAGCTCATTTAGGACCTGCACTTAAGAAGGGGATAGGCAGCAGTATATCAGGGAGTAAGCCTTCTGAGAATAAAAACAGCTGGAGCTTGTTAAGGTAATTACACAGGGGAAAGGATAATGTACTGGGAACTCCTCAGAAGAATCTGATTTGTGGTGAGGGGAGAGAGATAAAAGCTCATTTAGGAACGATATGAACATGCTGCGTACGTAGCTGTTTATCAGTAAATATCTCCACTGAGATTAAGAAAAGCAGTAGCTTAATAAATTAAGTACTTCCTGGTATGGTTACTGTACTGGTAACTCCCCAAAAGAATCTGGATTGTGGTGAGGGAACAGAGAAAAAAGCTCATTTAGGACCTGCACTTACGAAGGGGGTAGTCAGCTGTATATCAGGGAGTAAACCTTCTGAGAGTAAAAACAGCTGGAGCTTGTTAAGGTAATTACACAGGGTAAAGGATAATGTACTGGGAACTCCTCAGAAGAATCTGATTTGTGGTGAGGGGAGAGAGATAAAAGCTCATTTAGGAACGACATGAACATGCTGCGTAGGTAGCTGTTTATCAGTAAATATCTCCACTGAGATTAAGAAAAGCAGTAGCTTA
This sequence comes from Perognathus longimembris pacificus, assembly GCF_023159225.1. Lineage (NCBI taxonomy): Eukaryota > Metazoa > Chordata > Mammalia > Rodentia > Heteromyidae > Perognathus > Perognathus longimembris. The sequence continues at coordinate 19,034 of NW_025956470.1, forward strand.
ATAAATTAAGTACTTCCTGGTATGGTGACTGTACTGGTAACTCCCCAAAAGAATCTGGATTGTGGTGAGGGAACAGAGAAAAAAGCTCATTTAGGACCTGCACTTACGAAGGGGGTAGGCAGCTGTATATCAGGGAGTAAACCTTCTGAGAATAAAAACAGCTGCAGCTTGTTAAGGTAATTACACAGGGGAAATTGTAAAGTACTGGGAACTCCTCAGAAGAATCTGATTTGTGGTGACGGGAGAGAGATAAAAGCTCATTTAGTAACGACATGAACATGCTGCGTAGGTAGCTGTTTATCAGTAAATATCTCCACTGAGATTAAGAAAAGCAGTAGCTTAATAAATTAAGTACTTCCTGGTATGGTTACTGTACTGGTAACTCCCCAAAAGAATCTGGATCGTGGTGAGGGAACAGAGATAAAAGCTCATTTAGGACCTGCACTTATGAAGGGGGTAGGCAGCAGTATATCAGGGAGTAAACCTTCTGAGAATAAAAACAGCTGGAGCTTGTTAAGGTAATTACACAGGGGAAAGGATAATGTACTGGGAACTCCTCAGAAGAATCTGATTTGTGGTGAGGGGAGAGAGATAAAAGCTCATTTAGGAACGACATGAACATACTGCGTAGGTAGCTGTTTATCAGTAAATATCTCCACTGAGATTAAGAAAAGCAGTAGCTTAATAAATTAAGTACTTCCTGGTATGGTTACTGTACTGGTAACTCCCAAAAAGAATCTAGATTGTGGTGAGGGAAAAGAGAAAAAAGCTCACTTAGGACCTGCTCTTACGAAGGGGGTAGGCAGCTGTATATCAGGGAATAAACCTTCTGAGAATAAAAACAGCTGGAGCTTGTTAAGGTAATTACACAGGGGAAATTATAAAGTACTGGGAACTCCTCAGAAGAATCTGATTTGTGGTGAGGGGAGAGAGATAAAAGCTCATTTAGGAACGACATGAACATGCTGCGTAGGTAGCTGTTTATCAGTAAATATCTCCACTGAGATTAAGAAAAGCAGTAGCTTAATAAATTAAGTACTTCCTGATATGGTTACTGTACTGGTAACTCCACAAAAGAATCTGGATTGTGGTGAGGGAAGAGAGAAAAAAGCTCATTTAGGACCTGCACTTACGAAGGGGGTAGGCAGCTGTATATCAAGGGAGTTAACATTCTGAGAATAAAAACAGCTGGAGCTTGTTAAGGTAATTACACAGGGGAAAGGATAATGTACTGGGAACTCCTCAGAAGAATCTGATTTGTGGTGAGGGGAGAGAGATAAAAGCTCATTTAGGAACGACATTCACATGCTGCGTAGGTACCTGTTTATCATTAAATATCTCCACTGAGATTAAGAAAAGCAGTAGCTTAATAAATTAAGTACTTCCTGGTATGGTTACTGTACTGTTAACTCCCCAAAAGAATCTGGATTGTGGTGAGGGAACAGAGAAAAAAGCTCATTTAGGACCTGCACTTACGAAGGGGGTAGGCAGCTGTATATCAGGGAGTAAACCTTCTGAGAATAAAAACAGCTGGAGCTTGTTAAGGTAATTACACAGGGGAAAGGATAATGTACTGGGAACTCCTTAGAAGAATCTGATTTGTGGTGAGGGGAGAGAGATAAAAGCTCATTTAGGAACGACATGAACATGCTGCGTAGATAGCTGTTTATCAGTAAATATCTCCACTGAGATTAAGAAAAGCAGTAGCTTAATAAATTAAGTACTTCCTGGTATGGTTACTGTACTGGTAACTCCCCAAAAGAATCTGGATTGTGGTGAGGGAACAGAGAAAAAATCTCATTTAGGACCTTCACTTACGAAGGGGGTAGGCAGTTGTATATCAGGGAGTAAACCTTCTGAGAATAAAAACAGCTGGAGCTTGTTAAGGTAATTACACAGGGGAAAGGATAATGTACTGGGAACTCCTCATAGAAATCTGATTTGTGGTGAGGGGAGAGAGATAAAAGCACATTTAGGAACGACATGAACATGCTGCGTAGGTAGCTGTTTATCAGAAAATATCTCCACTGAGGTTAAGAAAAGCAGTAGCTTAATAAATTAAGTACTTCCTGGTGTGGTTACTGTACTGGTAACTCCCCAAAAGTATCTGGATTGTGGTTAGGGAACAGAGAAAAAAGCTCATTTAGGACCTGCACTTACGAAGGGGGTAGGCAGCTGTATATCAGGGAGTAAAACTTCTGAGAATAAAAACAGCTGGAGCTTGTTAAGGTAATTACACAGGGGAAAGGATAATGTACTGGGAACTCCTCAGAAGAATCTGATTTGTGGTGAGGGGAGAGAGATAAAAGCTCATTTAGGAACGACATGAACATGCTGCGTAGGTAGCTGTTTATCAGTAAATATCTCCACTGAGATTAAGAAAAGCAGTAGCTTAATAAATTAAGTACTTCCTGGTATGGTTACTGTACTGTTAACCCCCAAAAGAATCTGGATTGTGGTGAGGGAACAGAGAAAAAAGCTCATTTAGGACCTGCACTTAAGAAGGGGATAGGCAGCAGTATATCAGGGAGTAAGCCTTCTGAGAATAAAAACAGCTGGAGCTTGTTAAGGTAATTACACAGGGGAAAGGATAATGTACTGGGAACTCCTCAGAAGAATCTGATTTGTGGTGAGGGGAGAGAGATAAAAGCTCATTTAGGAACGATATGAACATGCTGCGTACGTAGCTGTTTATCAGTAAATATCTCCACTGAGATTAAGAAAAGCAGTAGCTTAATAAATTAAGTACTTCCTGGTATGGTTACTGTACTGGTAACTCCCCAAAAGAATCTGGATTGTGGTGAGGGAACAGAGAAAAAAGCTCATTTAGGACATGCACTTACGAAGGGGGTAGTCAGCTGTATATCAGGGAGTAAACCTTCTGAGAGTAAAAACAGCTGGAGCTTGTTAAGGTAATTACACAGGGTAAAGGATAATGTACTGGGAACTCCTCAGAAGAATCTGATTTGTGGTGAGGGGAGAGAGATAAAAGCTCATTTAGGAACGACATGAACATGCTGCGTAGGTAGCTGTTTATCAGTAAATATCTCCACTGAGATTAAGAAAAGCAGTAGCTTAATAAATTAAGTACTTCCTGGTATGGTGACTGTACTGGTAACTCCCCAAAAGAATCTGGATTGTGGTGAGGGAACAGAGAAAAAAGCTCATTTAGGACCTGCACTTACGAAGGGGGTAGGCAGCTGTATATCAGGGAGTAAACCTTCTGAGAATAAAAACAGCTGCAGCTTGTTAAGGTAATTACACAGGGGAAATTGTAAAGTACTGGGAACTCCTCAGAAGAATCTGATTTGTGGTGACGGGAGAGAGATAAAAGCTCATTTAGTAACGACATGAACATGCTGCGTAGGTAGCTGTTTATCAGTAAATATCTCCACTGAGATTAAGAAAAGCAGTAGCTTAATAAATTAAGTACTTCCTGGTATGGTTACTGTACTGGTAACTCCCCAAAAGAATCTGGATCGTGGTGAGGGAACAGAGATAAAAGCTCATTTAGGACCTGCACTTATGAAGGGGGTAGGCAGCAGTATATCAGGGAGTAAACCTTCTGAGAATAAAAACAGCTGGAGCTTGTTAAGGTAATTACACAGGGGAAAGGATAATGTACTGGGAACTCCTCAGAAGAATCTGATTTGTGGTGAGGGGAGAGAGATAAAAGCTCATTTAGGAACGACATGAACATACTGCGTAGGTAGCTGTTTATCAGTAAATATCTCCACTGAGATTAAGAAAAGCAGTAGCTTAATAAATTAAGTACTTCCTGGTATGGTTACTGTACTGGTAACTCCCAAAAAGAATCTAGATTGTGGTGAGGGAAAAGAGAAAAAAGCTCACTTAGGACCTGCACTTACGAAGGGGGTAGGCAGCTGTATATCAGGGAATAAACCTTCTGAGAATAAAAACAGCTGGAGCTTGGTAAGGTAATTACACAGGGGAAATTATAAAGTACTGGGAACTCCTCAGAAGAATCTGATTTGTGGTGAGGGGAGAGAGATAAAAGCTCATTTAGGAACGACATGAACATGCTGCGTAGGTAGCTGTTTATCAGTAAATATCTCCACTGAGATTAAGAAAAGCAGTAGCTTAATAAATTAAGTACTTCCTGATATGGTTACTGTACTGGTAACTCCACAAAAGAATCTGGATTGTGGTGAGGGAAGAGAGAAAAAAGCTCATTTAGGACCTGCACTTACGAAGGGGGTAGGCAGCTGTATATCAAGGGAGTTAACATTCTGAGAATAAAAACAGCTGGAGCTTGTTAAGGTAATTACACAGGGGAAAGGATAATGTACTGGGAACTCCTCAGAAGAATCTGATTTGTGGTGAGGGGAGAGAGATAAAAGCTCATTTAGGAACGACATTCACATGCTGCGTAGGTAGCTGTTTATCATTAAATATCTCCACTGAGATTAAGAAAAGCAGTAGCTTAATAAATTAAGTACTTCCTGGTATGGTTACTGTACTGTTAACTCCCCAAAAGAATCTGGATTGTGGTGAGGGAACAGAGAAAAAAGCTCATTTAGGACCTGCACTTACGAAGGGGGTAGGCAGCTGTATATCAGGGAGTAAAACATCTGAGAATAAAAACAGCTGGAGCTTGTTAAGGTAATTACACAGGGGAAAGGATAATGTACTGGGAACTCCTTAGAAGAATCTGATTTGTGGTGAGGGGAGAGAGATAAAAGCTCATTTAGGAACGACATGAACATGCTGCGTAGATAGCTGTTTATCAGTAAATATCTCCACTGAGATTAAGAAAAGCAGTAGCTTAATAAATTAAGTACTTCCTGGTATGGTTACTGTACTGGTAACTCCCCAAAAGAATCTGGATTGTGGTGAGGGAACAGAGAAAAAATCTCATTTAGGACCTTCACTTACGAAGGGGGTAGGCAGTTGTATATCAGGGAGTAAACCTTCTGAGAATAAAAACAGCTGGAGCTTGTTAAGGTAATTACACAGGGGAAAGGATAATGTACTGGGAACTCCTCATAAAAATCTGATTTGTGGTGAGGGGAGAGAGATAAAAGCTCATTTAGGAACGACATGAACATGCTGCGTAGGTAGCTGTTTATCAGTAAATATCTCCACTGAGATTAAGAAAAGCAGTAGTTTAATAAATTAAGTACTTCCTGGTATGGTTACTGTACTGGTAACTCCCCAAAAGAATCTGGATTGTGGTGAGGGAACAGAGAAAAAAGCTCATTTAGGACCTGCACTTACGAAGGGGTTAGGCAACTGTATATCAGAGAGTAAACCTTCGGAGAATAAAAACAGCTGGAGCTTGTTAAGGTAATTACACAGAGGAAAGGATAATGTACTGGGAACTCCTCAGAAGAATCTGATTTGTGGTGAGGGGGAGAGAGATAAAAGCTCATTTAGGAACGACATGAACATGCTGCGTAGGTAGCTGTTTATCAGAAAATATCTCCACTGAGGTTAAGAAAAGCAGTAGCTTAATAAATTAAGTACTTCCTGGTGTGGTTACTGTACTGGTAACTCCCCAAAAGTATCTGGATTGTGGTGAGGGAACAGAGAAAAAAGCTCATTTAGGACCTGCACTTACGAAGGGGGTAGGCAGCTGTATATCAGGGAGTAAACCTTCTGAGAATAAAAACAGCTGGAGCTTGTTAAGGTAATTACACAGGGGAAAGGATAATGTACTGGGAACTCCTCAGAAGAATCTGATTTGTGGTGAGGGGAGAGAGATAAAAGCTCATTTAGGAACGACATGAACATGCTGCGTAGGTAGCAGTTTATCAGAAAATATCTCCAATGAGGTTAAGAAAAGCAGTAGCTTAATAAATTAAGTACTTCCTGGTGTGGTTACTGTACTGGTAACTCCCCAAAAGTATCTGGATTGTGGTGAGGGAACAGAGAAAAAAGCTCATTTAGGACCTGCACTTACGAAGGGGGTAGGCAGCTGTATATCAGGGAGTAAACCTTCTGAGAATAAAAACAGCTGGAGCTTGTTAAGGTAATTACACAGGGGAAAGGATAATGTACTGGGAACTCCTCAGAAGAATCTGATTTGTGGTGAGGGGAGAGAGATAAAAGCTCATTTAGGAACGACATGAACATACTGCGTAGGTAGCTGTTTATCAGTAAATATCTCCACTGAGATTAAGAAAAGCAGTAGCTTAATAAATTAAGTACTTCCTGGTATGGTTACTGTACTGGTAACTCCCAAAAAGAATCTAGATTGTGGTGAGGGAAAAGAGAAAAAAGCTCACTTAGGACCTGCACTTACGAAGGGGGTAGGCAGCTGTATATCAGGGAATAAACCTTCTGAGAATAAAAACAGCTGGAGCTTGTTAAGGTAATTACACAGGGGAAATTATAAAGTACTGGGAACTCCTCAGAAGAATCTGATTTGTGGTGAGGGGAGAGAGATAAAAGCTCATTTAGGAACGACATGAACATGCTGCGTAGGTAGCTGTTTATCAGTAAATATCTCCACTGAGATTAAGAAAAGCAGTAGCTTAATAAATTAAGTACTTCCTGATATGGTTACTGTACTGGTAACTCCACAAAAGAATCTGGATTGTGGTGAGGGAAGAGAGAAAAAAGCTCATTTAGGACCTGCACTTACGAAGGGGGTAGGCAGCTGTATATCAAGGGAGTTAACATTCTGAGAATAAAAACAGCTGGAGCTTGTTAAGGTAATTACACAGGGGAAAGGATAATGTACTGGGAACTCCTCAGAAGAATCTGATTTGTGGTGAGGGGAGAGAGATAAAAGCTCATTTAGGAACGACATTCACATGCTGCGTAGGTAGCTGTTTATCATTAAATATCTCCACTGAGATTAAGAAAAGCAGTAGCTTAATAAATTAAGTACTTCCTGGTATGGTTACTGTACTGTTAACTCCCCAAAAGAATCTGGATTGTGGTGAGGGAACAGAGAAAAAAGCTCATTTAGGACCTGCACTTACGAAGGGGGTAGGCAGCTGTATATCAGGGAGTAAAACATCTGAGAATAAAAACAGCTGGAGCTTGTTAAGGTAATTACACAGGGGAAAGGATAATGTACTGGGAACTCCTTAGAAGAATCTGATTTGTGGTGAGGGGAGAGAGATAAAAGCTCATTTAGGAACGACATGAACATGCTGCGTAGATAGCTGTTTATCAGTAAATATCTCCACTGAGATTAAGAAAAGCAGTAGCTTAATAAATTAAGTACTTCCTGGTATGGTTACTGTACTGGTAACTCCCCAAAAGAATCTGGATTGTGGTGAGGGAACAGAGAAAAAATCTCATTTAGGACCTTCACTTACGAAGGGGGTAGGCAGTTGTATATCAGGGAGTAAACCTTCTGAGAATAAAAACAGCTGGAGCTTGTTAAGGTAATTACACAGGGGAAAGGATAATGTACTGGGAACTCCTCATAAAAATCTGATTTGTGGTGAGGGGAGAGAGATAAAAGCTCATTTAGGAACGACATGAACATGCTGCGTAGGTAGCTGTTTATCAGTAAATATCTCCACTGAGATTAAGAAAAGCAGTAGTTTAATAAATTAAGTACTTCCTGGTATGGTTACTGTACTGGTAACTCCCCAAAAGAATCTGGATTGTGGTGAGGGAACAGAGAAAAAAGCTCATTTAGGACCTGCACTTACGAAGGGGTTAGGCAACTGTATATCAGAGAGTAAACCTTCGGAGAATAAAAACAGCTGGAGCTTGTTAAGGTAATTACACAGAGGAAAGGATAATGTACTGGGAACTCCTCAGAAGAATCTGATTTGTGGTGAGGGGAGAGAGATAAAAGCTCATTTAGGAACGACATGAACATGCTGCGTAGGTAGCTGTTTATCAGAAAATATCTCCACTGAGGTTAAGAAAAGCAGTAGCTTAATAAATTAAGTACTTCCTGGTGTGGTTACTGTACTGGTAACTCCCCAAAAGTATCTGGATTGTGGTGAGGGAACAGAGAAAAAAGCTCATTTAGGACCTGCACTTACGAAGGGGGTAGGCAGCTGTATATCAGGGAGTAAACCTTCTGAGAATAAAAACAGCTGGAGCTTGTTAAGGTAATTACACAGGGGAAAGGATAATGTACTGGGAACTCCTCAGAAGAATCTGATTTGTGGTGAGGGGAGAGAGATAAAAGCTCATTTAGGAACGACATGAACATGCTGCGTAGGTAGCAGTTTATCAGAAAATATCTCCAATGAGGTTAAGAAAAGCAGTAGCTTAATAAATTAAGTACTTCCTGGTGTGGTTACTGTACTGGTAACTCCCCAAAAGTATCTGGATTGTGGTGAGGGAACAGAGAAAAAAGCTCATTTAGGACCTGCACTTACGAAGGGGGTAGGCAGCTGTATATCAGGGAGTAAACCTTCTGAGAATAAAAACAGCTGGAGCTTGTTAAGGTAATTACACAGGGGAAAGGATAATGTACTGGGAACTCCTCAGAAGAATCTGATTTGTGGTGAGGGGAGAGAGATAAAAGCTCATTTAGGAACGACATGAACATGCTGTGTAGGTAGCTGTTTATCAGTAAATATCTCCACTGAGATTAAGAAAAGCAGTAGCTTAATAAATTAAGTACTTCCTGGTATGGTTACTGTACTGTTAACTCCCCAAAAGTATCTGGATTGAGGTGAGGGAACAGAGAAAAAAGCTCATTTAGGACCTGCACTTAAGAAGGGGATAGGCAGCAGTATATCAGGGAGTAAGCCTTCTACGAATAAAAACAGCTGGAGCTTGTTAAGGTAATTACACAGGGGAAAGGATAATGTACTGGGAACTCCTCAGAAGAATCTGATTTGTGGTGAGGGGAGAGAGATAAAAGCTCATTTAGGAACGATATGAACATGCTGCGTACGTAGCTGTTTATCAGTAAATATCTCCACTGAGATTAAGAAAAGCAGTAGCTTAATAAATTAAGTACTTCCTGGTATGGTTACTGTACTGGTAACTCCCCAAAAGAATCTGGATTGTGGTGAGGGAACAGAGAAAAAAGCTCATTTAGGACCTGCACTTACGAAGGGGGTAGTCAGTTGTATATCAGGGAGTAAACCTTCTGAGAGTAAAAACAGCTGGAGCTTGTTAAGGTAATTACACAGGGGAAAGGATAATGTACTCGGAACTCCTCAGAAGAATCTGATTTGTGGTGAGGGGAGAGAGATAAAAGGTCATTTAGGAACGACATGAACATGCTGCGTAGGTAGCTGTTTATCAGTAAATATCTCCACTGAGATTAAGAAAAGCAGTAGCTTAATAAATTAAGTACTCCCTGGTATGGTTACTGTACTGTTAACACCCCAAAGAATCTGGATTGTGGTGAGGGAACAGAGAAAAAAGCTCATTTAGGACCTGCACTTACGAACGGGGTAAACAGCAGTATATCAGGGAGTAAACCTTCTGAGAATAAAAACAGCTGGAGCTTGTTAAGGTAATTACACAGGGGAAAGGATAATGTACTGGGAACTCCGCAGAAGAATCTGATTTGTGGTGAGGGGAGAGAGATAAAAGCTCATTTAGGAACGACATGAACATGCTGCGTACGTTGCTGTTTATCAGTAAATATCTCCACTAAGATTAAGAAAAGCAGTAGCTTAATAAATTAAGTACTTCCTGGTATGGTTACTGTACTGGTAACTCCCCAAAAGAATCTCTATTGTGGTGAGGGAACAGAGAAAAAAGCTCATTTAGGACCTGCACTTACGAAGGGGCTAGGCAGCTGTATATCAGGGAGTAAACCTTCTGAGAATAAAAACAGCTGGAGCTTGTTAAGGTAATTACACAGGGGAAAGGATAATGTACTGGGAACTCCTCAGAAGAATCTGATTTGTGGTGAGGGGAGAGAGATAAAAGCTCATTTATGAACGACAAGAACATGCTGCGTAGGTAGCTGTTTATCAGTAAATATCTCCACTGAGATTAAGAAAAGCAGTAGCTTAATAAATTGAGTACTTCCTGGTATGGTTACTGTACTGGTAACTCCCCAAAAGAATCTGGATTGTGGTGAGGGAACAGAGAAAAAAGCTCATTTAGGACCTGCACTTACGAAGGGGGTAGGCAGCTGTATATCAGGGAGTAAACCTTCTGAGAATAAAAACAGCTGGAGCTTGTTAAGGTAATTACACAGGAGAAAGGATAAAGTACTGGGAACTCCTCAGAAGAATCTGATTTGTGGTGAGGGGAGAGAGATAAAAGCTCATTTAGGAACGACATGAACATGCTGCGTAGGTAGCTGTTTATCAGTAAATATCTCCACTGAGCTTTAGAAAAGCAGTAGCTTGATAAATTAAGTACTTCCTGGTATGGTTACTGTACTGGTAACTCCCCAAAAGAATCTGGATTGTGGTGAGGGAACAGAGAAAAAAGCTCATTTAGGACCTGCATTTACGAAGGGGGTAGGCAGCTGTATATCAGGGAGTAAAGCTTCTGAGAATAAAAACAGCTGCAGCTTGTTAAGGTAATTACACAGGGGAAAGGATAATGTACTGGGAACTCCTCAGAAGAATCTGATTTGTGGTGAGGGGAGAGAGATAAAAGCTCATTTAGGAACGACATGAACATGCTGCGTAGGTAGCAGTTTATCAGTAAATATCTCCACTGAGATTAAGAAAAGCAGTAGGTTAATAAATTAAGTACTTCCTTGTATGGTTACTGTACTGGTAACTCCCCAAAAGAATCTTGATTGTGGTGAGGGAACAGAGAAAAAAGCTCATTTAGGACCTGCACTTACGAAGGGGGTAGGCAGCTGTATATCAGGGAGTAAACCTTCTGAGAATAAAAACAGTTGGAGCTTGTTAAGGTAATTACACAGGGGAAAGGATAATGTACTGGGAACTCCTCAGAAGAATCTGATTTGTGGTGAGGGGAGAGAGATAAAAGCTCATTTAGGAACGACATGAACATGCTGCGTAGGTAGCTGTTTATCAGTAAATATCTCCACTGAGATTAAGAAAAGCAGTAGCTTAATAAATTAAGTACTTCCTGGTATGGTTACTGTACTGGTAACTCCCCAAAAGAATCTGGATTGTGGTGAGGGAACAGAGAAAAAAGCTCATTTAGGACCTGCACTTACGAAGGGGGTAGGCAGCTGTATATCAGGGAGTAAACCTTCTGAGAATAAAAACAGCTGGAGCTTGTTAAGGTAATTACACAGGAGAAAGGATAAAGTACTGGGAACTCCTCAGAAGAATCTGATTTGTGGTGAGGGGAGAGAGATAAAAGCTCATTTAGGAACGACATGAACATGCTGCGTAGGTAGCTGTTTATCAGTAAATATCTCCACTGAGCTTTAGAAAATCAGTAGCTTAATAAATTAAGTACTTCCTGGTATGGTTACTGTACTGGTAGCTCCCCAAAAGAATCTGGATTGTGGTGAGGGAAGAGAGAAAAAAGCTCATTTAGGACCTGCACTTACGAAGGGGGTAGGCAGCTGTATATCAGGGAGTAAAGCTTTTGAGAATAAAAACAGCTGGAGCTTGTTAAGGTAATTACACAGGGGAAAGGATAATGTACTGGGAACTCCTCAGAAGAATCTGATTTGTGGTGAGGGGAGAGAGATAAAAGCTCATTTAGGAACGACATGAACATGCTGCGTAGGTAGCTGTTTATCAGTAAATATCTCCACTGAGATTAAGAAAAGCAGTAGCTTAATAAATTAAGTACTTCCTGGTATGGTTACTGTACGGGTAACTCCCCAAAAGAATCTGGATTGTGGTGAGGGAACAGAGAAAAAAGCTCATTTAGGACCTGCACTTACGAAGGGGGTAGGCAGCTGTATATCAGGGACTAAACCTTCTGAGAATAAAAACAGCTGGAGCTTGTTAAGGTAATTACACAGGGGAAAGGATAATGTACTGGGAACTCCTCAGAAGAATCTGATTTGTGGTGAGGGGAGAGAGATAAAAGCTCATTTAGGAACGACTTGAACATGCTACTTAGGTAGCTGTTTATCAGTAAATATCTCCACTGAGATTAAGAAAAGCAGTAGGTTAATAAATTTAGTACTTCCTGGTATGGTTACTGTACTGGTAACACCCCAAAAGAATCTGGATTCTGGTGAGGGAACAGAGAAAAAAGCTCATTTAGGACCTGCACTTACGAAGGGGGTAGGCAGCTGTATATCAGGGAGTAAACCTTCTGAGAATAAAAACAGCTGGAGCTTGTTAAGGTAATTACACAGGGGAAAGGATAATGTACTGGGAACTCCTCAGAAGAATCTGATTTGTGGTGAGGGGAGAGAGATAAAAGCTCATTTAGGAACGACATGAACATGCTGCGTAGGTAGCTGTTTATCAGTAAATATCTCCACTGAGATTAAGAAAAGCAGTAGCTTAATAAATTGAGTACTTCCTGGTATGGTTACTGTACTGGTAACTCCCCAAAAGAATCTGGATTGTGGTGAGGGAACAGAGAAAAAAGCTCATTTAGGACCTGCACTTACGAAGGGGGTAGGCAGCTGTATATCAGGGAGTAAACCTTCTGAGAATAAAAACAGCTGGAGCTTGTTAAGGTAATTACACAGGAGAAAGGATAAAGTACTGGGAACTCCTCAGAAGAATCTGATTTGTGGTGAGGGGAGAGAGATAAAAGCTCATTTAGGAACGACATGAACATGCTGCGTAGGTAGCTGTTTATCAGTAAATATCTCCACTGAGCTTTAGAAAAGCAGTAGCTTGATAAATTAAGTACTTCCTGGTATGGTTACTGTACTGGTAACTCCCCAAAAGAATCTGGATTGTGGTGAGGGAACAGAGAAAAAAGCTCATTTAGGACCTGCATTTACGAAGGGGGTAGGCAGCTGTATATCAGGGAGTAAAGCTTCTGAGAATAAAAACAGCTGCAGCTTGTTAAGGTAATTACACAGGGGAAAGGATAATGTACTGGGAACTCCTCAGAAGAATCTGATTTGTGGTGAGGGGAGAGAGATAAAAGCTCATTTAGGAACGACATGAACATGCTGCGTAGGTAGCAGTTTATCAGTAAATATCTCCACTGAGATTAAGAAAAGCAGTAGGTTAATAAATTAAGTACTTCCTTGTATGGTTACTGTACTGGTAACTCCCCAAAAGAATCTTGATTGTGGTGAGGGAACAGAGAAAAAAGCTCATTTAGGACCTGCACTTACGAAGGGGGTAGGCAGCTGTATATCAGGGAGTAAACCTTCTGAGAATAAAAACAGTTGGAGCTTGTTAAGGTAATTACACAGGGGAAAGGATAATGTACTGGGAACTCCTCAGAAGAATCTGATTTGTGGTGAGGGGAGAGAGATAAAAGCTCATTTAGGAACGACATGAACATGCTGCGTAGGTAGCTGTTTATCAGTAAATATCTCCACTGAGATTAAGAAAAGCAGTAGCTTAATAAATTAAGTACTTCCTGGTATGGTTACTGTACTGGTAACTCCCCAAAAGAATCTGGATTGTGGTGAGGGAACAGAGAAAAAAGCTCATTTAGGACCTGCACTTACGAATGGGGTAGGCAGCTGTATATCAGGGAGTAAAGCTTCTGAGAATAAAAACAGCTGCAGCTTGTTAAGGTAATTACACAGGGGAAAGGATAATGTACTGGGAACTCCTCAGAAGAATCTGATTTGTGGTGAGGGGGAGAGAGATAAAAGCTCATTTAGGAACGACAGGAACATGCTGCGTAGGTAGCTGTTTATCAGTAAATATCTCCACTGAGATTAAGAAAAGCAGTAGCTTAATAAATTAAGTACTTCCTGGTATGGTTACTGTACTGGTAACTCCCCAAAAGAATCTGGATTGTGGTGAGGGAACAGAGAAAAAAGCTCATTTAGGACCTGCACTTACGAAGGGGGTAGGCAGCTGTATATCAGGGAGTAAACCTTCTGAGAATAAAAACAGCTGGAGCTTGTTAAGGTAATTACACAGGAGAAAGGATAAAGTACTGGGAACTCCTCAGAAGAATCTGATTTGTGGTGAGGGGAGAGAGATAAAAGCTCATTTAGGAACGACATGAACATGCTGCGTAGGTAGCTGTTTATCAGTAAATATCTCCACTGAGCTTTAGAAAATCAGTAGCTTAATAAATTAAGTACTTCCTGGTATGGTTACTGTACTGGTAGCTCCCCAAAAGAATCTGGATTGTGGTGAGGGAAGAGAGAAAAAAGCTCATTTAGGACCTGCACTTACGAAGGGGGTAGGCAGCTGTATATCAGGGAGTAAAGCTTTTGAGAATAAAAACAGCTGGAGCTTGTTAAGGTAATTACACAGGGGAAAGGATAATGTACTGGGAACTCCTCAGAAGAATCTGATTTGTGGTGAGGGGAGAGAGATAAAAGCTCATTTAGGAACGACATGAACATGCTGCGTAGGTAGCTGTTTATCAGTAAATATCTCCACTGAGATTAAGAAAAGCAGTAGCTTAATAAATTAAGTACTTCCTGGTATGGTTACTGTACGGGTAACTCCCCAAAAGAATCTGGATTGTGGTGAGGGAACAGAGAAAAAAGCTCATTTAGGACCTGCACTTACGAAGGGGGTAGGCAGCTGTATATCAGGGACTAAACCTTCTGAGAATAAAAACAGCTGGAGCTTGTTAAGGTAATTACACAGGGGAAAGGATAATGTACTGGGAACTCCTCAGAAGAATCTGATTTGTGGTGAGGGGAGAGAGATAAAAGCTCATTTAGGAACGACTTGAACATGCTACTTAGGTAGCTGTTTATCAGTAAATATCTCCACTGAGATTAAGAAAAGCAGTAGGTTAATAAATTTAGTACTTCCTGGTATGGTTACTGTACTGGTAACACCCCAAAAGAATCTGGATTCTGGTGAGGGAACAGAGAAAAAAGCTCATTTAGGACCTGCACTTACGAAGGGGGTAGGCAGCTGTATATCAGGGAGTAAACCTTCTGAGAATAAAAACAGCTGGAGCTTGTTAAGGTAATTACACAGGGGAAAGGATAATGTACTGGGAACTCCTCAGAAGAATCTGATTTGTGGTGAGGGGAGAGAGATAAAAGCTCATTTAGGAACGACATGAACATGCTGCGTAGGTAGCTGTTTATCAGTAAATATCTCCACTGAGATTAAGAAAAGCAGTAGCTTAATAAATTAAGTACTTCCTGGTATGGTTACTGTACTGGTAACTCCCCAAAAGAATCTGGATTGTGGTGAGGGAACAGAGAAAAAAGCTCATTTAGGACCTGCACTTACGAAGGGGGTAGGCAGCTGTATATCAGGGAGTAAACCTTCTGAGAATAAAAACAGCTGGAGCTTGTTAAGGTAATTACACAGGAGAAAGGATAAAGTACTGGGAACTCCTCAGAAGAATCTGATTTGTGGTGAGGGGAGAGAGATAAAAGCTCATTTAGGAACGACATGAACATGCTGCGTAGGTAGCTGTTTATCAGTAAATATCTCCACTGAGCTTTAGAAAAGCAGTAGCTTAATAAATTAAGTACTTCCTGGTATGGTTACTGTACTGGTAACTCCCCAAAAGAATCTGGATTGTGGTGAGGGAACAGAGAAAAAAGCTCATTTTGGACATGCACTTACGAAGGGGGTAGGCAGCTGTATATCAGGGAGTAAAGCTTCTGAGAATAAATACAGATGCAGCTTGTTAAGGTAATTACACAGGGGAAAGGATAATGTACTGGGAACTCCTCAGAAGAATCTGATTTGTGGTGAGGGGAGAGAGATAAAAGCTCATTTAGGAACGACATGAACATGCTGCGTAGGTAGCTGTTTATCAGTAAATATCTCCACTGAGATTAAGAAAAGCAGTAGCTTAATAAATTAAGTACTTCCTGGTATGGTTACTGTACTGGTAACTCCCCAAAAGAATCTGGATTGTGGTGAGGGAACAGAGAAAAAAGCTCATTTAGGACCTGCACTTACGAAGGGGGTAGGCAGCAGTATATCAGGGAGTAAACCTTCTGAGAATAAAAACAGCTGGAGCTTGTTAAGGTAATTACACAGGGGAAAGGATAATGTACTGGGAACTCCTCAGAAGAATCTGATTTGTGGTGAGGGGAGAGAGATAAAAGCTCATTTAGGAACGACATGAACATGCTGCGTAGGTAGCTGTTTATCAGTAAATATCTCCACTGAGATTAAGAAAAGCAGTAGCTTAATAAATTAAGTACTTCCTGCTATGGTTACTGTACTGGTAACTCCCCAAAAGAATCTGGATTGTGGTGAGGGAACAGAGAAAAAAGCTCATTTAGGACCTGCACTTACGAAGGGGGTAGGCAGCTGTATATCAGGGAGTAAACCTTCTGAGAATAAAAACAGCTGGAGCTTGTTAAGGTAATTACACAGGGGAAAGGATAATGTACTGGGAACTCCTCAGAAGAATCTGATTTGTGGTGAGGGGGAGAGAGATAAAAGCTCATTTAGGAACGACATGAACATGCTGCGTAGGTAGCTGTTTATCAGTAAATATCTCCACTGAGATTAAGAAAAGCAGTAGCTTAATAAATTAAGTACTTCCTGGTATGGTTACTGTACTGGTAACTCCCCAAAAGAATCTGGATTGTGGTGAGGGAACAGAGAAAAAAGCTCATTTAGGACCTGCACTTACGAAGGGGGTAGGCAGCTGTATATCAGGGAGTAAACCTTCTGAGAATAAAAACAGCTGGAGCTTGTTAAGGTAATTACACAGGAGAAAGGATAAAGTACTGGGAACTCCTCAGAAGAATCTGATTTGTGGTGAGGGGGAGAGAGATAAAAGCTCATTTAGGAACGACATGAACATGCTGCGTAGGTAGCTGTTTATCAGTAAATATCTCCACTGAGCTTTAGAAAAACAGTAGCTTAATAAATTAAGTACTTCCTGGTATGGTTACTGTACTGGTAACTCCCCAAAAGAATCTGGATTGTGGTGAGGGAACAGAGAAAAAAGCTCATTTAGGACCTGCACTTACGAATGGGGTAGGCAGCTGTATATCAGTGAGTAAAGCTTCTGAGAAAAAAAACAGCTGCAGCTTTTAAGGTAATGACACAGGGGAAAGGATAATGTACTGGGAACTCCTCAGAAGAATCTGATTTGTGGTGAGGGGAGAGAGATAAAAGCTCATTTAGGAACGACATGAACATGCTGCGTAGGTAGCTGTTTATCAGTAAATATCTCCACTGAGATTAAGAAAAGCAGTAGCTTAATAAATTAAGTACTTCCTGGTATAGTTACTGTACTGGTAACTCCCAAAAAGAATCTGGATTGTGGTGAGGAAACAGAGAAAAAAGCTCATTTAGGACCTGCACTTACGAAGGGGGTAGGCAGCTGTATATCAGGGAGTAAACCTTCTGAGAATAAAAACAGCTGGAGCTTGTTAAGGTAATTACACAGGGGAAAGGATAATGTACTGGAACTCCTCAGAAGAATCTGATTTGTGGTGAGGGGAGAGAGATAAAAGCTCATTTAGGAACGACATGAACATGCTACTTAGGTAGCTGTTTATCAGTAAATATCTCCACTGAGATTAAGAAAAGCAGTAGCTTAATAAATTAAGTACTTCCTGGTATGGTTACTGTACTGGTAACACCCCAAAAGAATCTGGATTGTGGTGAGGGATCAGAGAAAAAAGCTCATTTAGGACCTGCACTTACGAAGGGGGTAGGCAACTGTATATCAGGGAGTAAACCTTCTGAGAATAAAAACAGCTGGAGCTTGTTAAGGTAATTACACAGGGGAAAGGATAATGTACTGGGAACTCCTCAGAAGAATCTGATTTTTGGTGAGGGGAGAGAGATAAAAGCTCATTTAGGAACGACATGAACGTGCTGCGTAGGTAGCTGTTTATCAGTAAATATCTCCACTGAGATTAAGAAAAGCACTAGCTTAATAAATTAAGTACTTCCTGGTATGGTTACTGTACTGGTAACTCCCCAAAAGAATCTGGATTGTGGTGAGGGAACAGAGAAAAAAGCTCATTTAGGACCTGCACTTACGAAGGGGGTAGGCAGCTGTATAACAGGGAGTAAACCTTCTGAGAATAAAAACAGCTGGAGCTTGTTAAGGTAATTACACAGGAGAAAGGATAAAGTACTGGGAACTCCTCAGAAGAATCTGATTTGTGGTGAGGGGAGAGAGATAAAAGCTCATTTAGGAACGACATGAACATGCTGCGTAGGTAGCTGTTTATCAGTAAATATCTCCACTGAGCTTTAGAAAAGCAGTATCTTAATAAATTAAGTACTTCCTGGTATGGTTACTGTACTGGTAACTCCCAAAAGAATCTGGATTGTGGTGAGGGAACAGAGAAAAAAGCTCATTTAGGACCTGCACTTACGAAGGGGGTAGGCAGCTGTATATCAGGGAGTAAAGCTTCTGAGAATAAAAACAGCTGCAGCTTGTTAAGGTAATTACACAGGGGAAAGGATAATGTACTGGGAACTCCTCAGAAGAATCTGATTTGTGGTGAGGGGAGAGAGATAAAAGCTCATTTAGGAACGACATGAACATGCTGCCTAGGTAGCTGTTTATCAGTAAATATCTCCACTGAGATTAAGAAAAGCAGTAGTTTAATAAATTAAGTACTTCCTGGTATGGTTACTGTACTGGTATCACCCCAAAAGAATCTGGATTGTGGTGAGGGAACAGAGAAAAAAGGTCATTTAGGACCTGCACTTACGAAGGGGGTAGGCAGCTGTATATCAGGGAGTAAACCTTCTGAGAATAAAAACAGCTGGAGCTTGTTAAGGTAATTACACAGGGGAAAGGATAATGTACTGGGAACTCCTCAGAAGATTCTGATTTGTGGTGAGGGGAGAGAGATAAAAGCTCATTTAGGAACGACATGAACGTGCTGCGTAGGTAGCTGTTTATCAGTAAATATCTCCACTGAGATTAAGAAAAGCAGTAGCTTAATAAATTAAGTACTTCCTGGTATGGTTACTGTACTGGTAACTCCCCAAAAGAATCTGGATTGTGGTGAGGGAACAGAGAAAAAAGCTCATTTAGGACCTGCACTTACGAAGGGGGTAGGCAGCTATATATCAGGGAGTAAACCTTCTGAGAATAAAAACAGCAGGAGCTTGTTAAGGTAATTACACAGGAGAAAGGATAAAGTACTGGGAACTCCTCAGAAGAATCTGATTTGTGGTGAGGGGAGAGAGATAAAAGCTCATTTAGGAACGACATGAACATGCTGCGTAGGTAGCTGTTTATCAGTAAATATCTCCACTGAGATTAAGAAAAGCAGTAGCTTAATAAATTAAGTACTTCCTGGTATGGTTACTGTACTGGTAACTCCCCAAAAGAATCAGGATTGTGGTGAGGGAACAGAGAAAAAAGCTCATTTAGGACCTGCACTTTCGAAGGGGGTAGGCAGCTGTATATCAGGGAGTAAAGCTTCTGAGAATAAAAAAAGCTGGAGCTTGTTAAGGTAATTACACAGGGGAAAGGATAATGTACTGGGAACTCCTCAGAAGAATCTGATTTGTGGTGAGGGGAGAGAGATAAAAGCTCATTTAGGAACGACATGAACATGCTGCGTAGGTAGCTGTTTATCAGTAAATATCTCCACTGAGATTAAGAAAAGCAGTAGCTTAATAAATTAAGTACTTCCTGGTATGGTTACTGTACTGGTAACTCCCCAAAAGAATCTGGATTGTGGTGAGGGAAGAGAGAACAAAGCTCATTTAGGAACTGCATTTACGAAGGGGGTAGGCAGCTGTATATCAGGGAGTAAACCTTCTGAGAATAAAAACAGCTGGAGCTTGTTAAGGTAATTACACAGGAGAAAGGATAATGTACTGGGAACTCCTCAGAAGAATCTGATTTGTGGTGAGGGGAGAGAGATAAAAGCTCATTTAGGAACGACATGAACATGCTGCGTAGGTAGCTGTTTATCAGTAAATATCTCCACTGAGATTAAGAAAAGCAGTAGCTTAATAAATTAAGTACTTCCTGGTATGGTTACTGTACTGGTAACTCCCCAAAAGAATCTGGATTGTGGTGAGGGAACAGAGAAAAAAGCTCATTTAGGACCTGCACTTACGAAGGGGGTAGGCAGCTGTATATCAGGGAGTAAACCTTCTGAGAATAAAAACAGCTGGAGCTTGTTGAGGTAATTACACAGGGGAAAGGATAATGTACTGGGAACTCCTCAGAAGAATCTGATTTGTGGTGAGGGGAGAGAGATAAAAGCTCATTTAGGAACGACATGAACATGCTGCGTAGGTAGCTGTTTATCAGTAAATATCTCCACTGAGATTAAGAAAAGCAGTAGCTTAATAAATTAAGAACTTCCTGGTATGGTTACTGTACTGGTAACTCCCCAAAAGAATCTGGATTGTGGTGAGGGAACAGAGAAAAAATCTCATTTAGGATCTGCACTTTCGAAGGGGGTAGGCAGCTGTATATCAGGGAGTAAAGCTTCTGAGAATAAAAACAGCTGGAGCTTGTTAAGGTAATTACACAGGGGAAAGGATAATGTACTGGAACTCCTCAGAAGAATCTGATTTGTGGTGAGGGGAGAGAGATAAAAGCTCATTTAGGAACGACATGAACATGCTACTTAGGTAGCTGTTTATCAGTAAATATCTCCACTGAGATTAAGAAAAGCAGTAGCTTAATAAATTAAGTACTTCCTGGTATGGTTACTGTACTGGTAACACCCCAAAAGAATCTGGATTGTGGTGAGGGATCAGAGAAAAAAGCTCAGTTAGGACCTGCACTTACGAAGGGGGTAGGCAACTGTATATCAGGGAGTAAACCTTCTGAGAATAAAAACAGCTGGAGCTTGTTAAGGTAATTACACAGGGGAAAGGATAATGTACTGGGAACTCCTCAGAAGAATCTGATTTTTGGTGAGGGGAGAGAGATAAAAGCTCATTTAGGAACGACATGAACGTGCTGCGTAGGTAGCTGTTTATCAGTAAATATCTCCACTGAGATTAAGAAAAGCACTAGCTTAATAAATTAAGTACTTCCTGGTATGGTTACTGTACTGGTAACTCCCCAAAAGAATCTGGATTGTGGTGAGGGAACAGAGAAAAAAGCTCATTTAGGACCTGCACTTACGAAGGGGGTAGGCAGCTGTATAACAGGGAGTAAACCTTCTGAGAATAAAAACAGCTGGAGCTTGTTAAGGTAATTACACAGGAGAAAGGATAAAGTACTGGGAACTCCTCAGAAGAATCTGATTTGTGGTGAGGGGAGAGAGATAAAAGCTCATTTAGGAACGACATGAACATGCTGCGTAGGTAGCTGTTTATCAGTAAATATCTCCACTGAGCTTTAGAAAAGCAGTATCTTAATAAATTAAGTACTTCCTGGTATGGTTACTGTACTGGTAACTCCCCAAAAGAATCTGGATTGTGGTGAGGGAACAGAGAAAAAAGCTCATTTAGGACCTGCACTTACGAAGGGGGTAGGCAGCTGTATATCAGGGAGTAAAGCTTCTGAGAATAAAAACAGCTGCAGCTTGTTAAGGTAATTACACAGGGGAAAGGATAATGTACTGGGAACTCCTCAGAATAATCTGATTTGTGGTGAGGGGAGAGAGATAAAAGCTCATTTAGGAACGACATGAACATGCTGCCTAGGTAGCTGTTTATCAGTAAATATCTCCACTGAGATTAAGAAAAGCAGTAGTTTAATAAATTAAGTACTTCCTGGTATGGTTACTGTACTGGTATCACCCCAAAAGAATCTGGATTGTGGTGAGGGAACAGAGAAAAAAGCTCATTTAGGACCTGCACTTACGAAGGGGGTAGGCAGCTGTATATCAGGGAGTAAACCTTCTGAGAATAAAAACAGCTGGAGCTTGTTAAGGTAATTACACAGGGGAAAGGATAATGTACTGGGAACTCCTCAGAAGAATCTGATTTGTGGTGAGGGGAGAGAGATAAAAGCTCATTTAGGAACGACATGAACGTGCTGCGTAGGTAGCTGTTTATCAGTAAATATCTCCACTGAGATTAAGAAAAGCAGTAGCTTAATAAATTAAGTACTTCCTGGTATGGTTACTGTACTGGTAACTCCCCAAAAGAATCTGGATTGTGGTGAGGGAACAGAGAAAAAAGCTCATTTAGGACCTGCACTTACGAAGGGGGTAGGCAGCTATATATCAGGGAGTAAACCTTCTGAGAATAAAAACAGCTGGAGCTTGTTAAGGTAATTACACAGGAGAAAGGATAAAGTACTGGGAACTCCTCAGAAGAATCTGATTTGTGGTGAGGGGAGAGAGATAAAAGCTCATTTAGGAACGTCATGAACATGCTGCGTAGGTAGCTGTTTATCAGTAAATATCTCCACTGAGATTAAGAAAAGCAGTAGCTTAATAAATTAAGTACTTCCTGGTATGGTTACTGTACTGGTAACTCCCCAAAAGAATCTGGATTGTGGTGAGGGAACAGAGAAAAAAGCTCATTTAGGACCTGCACTTACGAAGGGGGTAGGCAGCTGTATATCAGGGAGTAAACCTTCTGAGAATAAAAACAGCTGGAGCTTGTTGAGGTAATTACACAGGGGAAAGGATAATGTACTGGGAACTCCTCAGAAGAATCTGATTTGTGGTGAGGGGAGAGAGATAAAAGCTCATTTAGGAACGACATGAACATGCTGCGTAGGTAGCTGTTTATCAGTAAATATCTCCACTGAGATTAAGAAAAGCAGTAGCTTAATAAATTAAGAACTTCCTGGTATGGTTACTGTACTGGTAACTCCCCAAAAGAATCTGGATTGTGGTGAGGGAACAGAGAAAAAATCTCATTTAGGACCTGCACTTTCGAAGGGGGTAGGCAGCTGTATATCAGGGAGTAAAGCTTCTGAGAATAAAAACAGCTGGAGCTTGTTAAGGTAATTACACAGGGGAAAGGATAATGTACTGGGAACTCCTCAGAAGAATCTGATTTGTGGTGAGGGGAGAGAGATAAAAGCTCATTTAGGAACGACATGAACATGCTGCGTAGGTAGCTGTTTATCAGTAAATATCTCCACTGAGATTAAGAAAAGCAGTAGCTTAATAAATTAAGTACTTCCTGGTATGGTTACTGTACTGGTAACTCCCCAAAAGAATCTGGATTGTGGTGAGGGAACAGAGAAAAAAGCTCATTTAGGACCTGCACATACGAAGGGGGTAGGCAGCTGTATATCAGGGAGTAAACCTTCTGAGAATAAAAACAGCTGGAGCTTGTTAAGGTAATTACACAGGGGAAAGGATAATGTACTGGGAACTCCTCAGAAGAATCTGATTTGTGGTGAGGGGAGAGAGATAAAAGCTCATTTAGGAACGACATGAACATGCTGCTTAGGTAGCTGTTTATCAGTAAATATCTCCACTGAGATTAAGAAAAGCAGTAGCTTAATAAATTAAGTACTTCCTGGTATGGTTACTGTACTGGTAACTCCCCAAAAGAATCTGGATTGTGGTGAGGGAACAGAGAAAAAAAGATCATTTAGGACCTGCACTTACGAAGGGGGTAGGCAGCTGTATATCAGGGAGTAAAGCTTCTGAGAATAAAAACAGCTGCAGCTTGTTAAGGTAATTACACAGGAGAAAGGATAAAGTACTGGGAACTCCTCAGAAGAATCTGATTTGTGGTGAGGGGAGAGAGATAAAAGCTCATTTAGGAACGACATGAACATGCTGCGTAGGTAGCTGTTTATCAGTAAATATCTCCACTGAGCTTTAGAAAAGGAGTAGCTTAATAAATTAAGTACTTCCTGGTATGGTTACTGTACTGGTAACTCCCCAAAAGAATCTGGATTGTGGTGAGGGAACAGAGAAAAAAGCTCATTTAGGACCTGCACTTACGAAGGGGGTAGGCAGCTGTATATCAGGGAGTAAAGCTTCTGAGAATAAAAACAGCTGGAGCTTGTTAAGGTAATTACACAGGAGAAAGGATAATGTACTGGGAACTCCTCAGAAGAATCTGATTTGTGGTGAGGGGAGAGAGATAAAAGCTCATTTAGGAACGACATGAACATGCTGCGTAGGTAGCTGTTTATCAGTAAATATCTCCACTGAGATTAAGAAAAGCAGTAGCTTAATAAATTAAGTACTTCCTGGTATGGTTACTGTACTGGTAACTCCCCAAAAGAATCTGGATTGTGGTGAGGGAACAGAGAAAAAAGCTCATTTAGGACCTGCACTTACGAAGGGGGTAGGCAGCTGTATATCAGGGAGTAAACCTTCTGAGAATAAAAACAGCTGGAGCTTGTTGAGGTAATTACACAGGGGAAAGGATAATGTACTGGGAACTCCTCAGAAGAATCTGATTTGTGGTGAGGGGAGAGAGATAAAAGCTCATTTAGGAACGACATGAACATGCTGCGTAGGTAGCTGTTTATCAGTAAATATCTCCACTGAGATTAAGAAAAGCAGTAGCTTAATAAATTAAGAACTTCCTGGTATGGTTACTGTACTGGTAACTCCCCAAAAGAATCTGGATTGTGGTGAGGGAACAGAGAAAAAATCTCATTTAGGACCTGCACTTTCGAAGGGGGTAGGCAGCTGTATATCAGGGAGTAAAGCTTCTGAGAATAAAAACAGCTGGAGCTTGTTAAGGTAATTACACAGGGGAAAGGATAATGTACTGGAACTCCTCAGAAGAATCTGATTTGTGGTGAGGGGAGAGAGATAAAAGCTCATTTAGGAACGACATGAACATGCTACTTAGGTAGCTGTTTATCAGTAAATATCTCCACTGAGATTAAGAAAAGCAGTAGCTTAATAAATTAAGTACTTCCTGGTATGGTTACTGTACTGGTAACACCCCAAAAGAATCTGGATTGTGGTGAGGGATCAGAGAAAAAAGCTCAGTTAGGACCTGCACTTACGAAGGGGGTAGGCAACTGTATATCAGGGAGTAAACCTTCTGAGAATAAAAACAGCTGGAGCTTGTTAAGGTAATTACACAGGGGAAAGGATAATGTACTGGGAACTCCTCAGAAGAATCTGATTTTTTGGTGAGGGGAGAGAGATAAAAGCTCATTTAGGAACGACATGAACGTGCTGCGTAGGTAGCTGTTTATCAGTAAATATCTCCACTGAGATTAAGAAAAGCACTAGCTTAATAAATTAAGTACTTCCTGGTATGGTTACTGTACTGGTAACTCCCCAAAAGAATCTGGATTGTGGTGAGGGAACAGAGAAAAAAGCTCATTTAGGACCTGCACTTACGAAGGGGGTAGGCAGCTGTATAACAGGGAGTAAACCTTCTGAGAATAAAAACAGCTGGAGCTTGTTAAGGTAATTACACAGGAGAAAGGATAAAGTACTGGGAACTCCTCAGAAGAATCTGATTTGTGGTGAGGGGAGAGAGATAAAAGCTCATTTAGGAACGACATGAACATGCTGCGTAGGTAGCTGTTTATCAGTAAATATCTCCACTGAGCTTTAGAAAAGCAGTATCTTAATAAATTAAGTACTTCCTGGTATGGTTACTGTACTGGTAACTCCCCAAAAGAATCTGGATTGTGGTGAGGGAACAGAGAAAAAAGCTCATTTAGGACCTGCACTTACGAAGGGGGTAGGCAGCTGTATATCAGGGAGTAAAGCTTCTGAGAATAAAAACAGCTGCAGCTTGTTAAGGTAATTACACAGGGAAAGGATAATGTACTGGGAACTCCTCAGAATAATCTGATTTGTGGTGAGGGGAGAGAGATAAAAGCTCATTTAGGAACGACATGAACATGCTGCCTAGGTAGCTGTTTATCAGTAAATATCTCCACTGAGATTAAGAAAAGCAGTAGTTTAATAAATTAAGTTACTTCTTGGTATGGTTACTGTACTGGTATCACCCCAAAAGAATCTGGATTGTGGTGAGGGAACAGAGAAAAAAGCTCATTTAGGACCTGCACTTACGAAGGGGGTAGGCAGCTGTATATCAGGGAGTAAACCTTCTGAGAATAAAAACAGCTGGAGCTTGTTAAGGTAATTACACAGGGGAAAGGATAATGTACTGGGAACTCCTCAGAAGAATCTGATTTGTGGTGAGGGGAGAGAGATAAAAGCTCATTTAGGAACGACATGAACGTGCTGCGTAGGTAGCTGTTTTATCAGTAAATATCTCCACTGAGATTAAGAAAAGCAGTAGCTTAATAAATTAAGTACTTCCTGGTATGGTTACTGTACTGGTAACTCCCCAAAAGAATCTGGATTGTGGTGAGGGAACAGAGAAAAAAAGCTCATTTAGGACCTGCACTTACGAAGGGGGTAGGCAGCTATATATCAGGGAGTAAACCTTCTGAGAATAAAAACAGCTGGAGCTTGTTAAGGTAATTACACAGGAGAAAGGATATAGTACTGGGAACTCCTCAGAAGAATCTGATTTGTGGTGAGGGGAGAGAGATAAAAGCTCATTTAGGAACGTCATGAACATGCTGCGTAGGTAGCTGTTTATCAGTAAATATCTCCACTGAGATTAAGAAAAGCAGTAGCTTAATAATTAAGTACTTCCTGGTATGGTTACTGTACTGGTAACTCCCCAAAAGAATCTGGATTGTGGTGAGGGAACAGAGAAAAAAGCTCATTTAGGACCTGCACTTACGAAGGGGGTAGGCAGCTGTATATCAGGAGTAAACCTTCTGAGATAAAAACAGCTGGAGCTTGTTGAGGTAATTACACAGGGGAAAGGATAATGTACTGGGAACTCCTCAGAAGAATCTGATTTGTGGTGAGGGGAGAGAGATAAAAGCTCTTTAGGAACGACATGAACATGCTGCGTAGGTAGCTGTTTATCAGTAAATATCTCCACTGAGCTTTAGAAAAGGAGTAGCTTAATAAATTAAGTACTTCCTGGTATGGTTACTGTACTGGTAACTCACCAAAAGAATCTGGATTGTGGTGAGGGAAGAGAGAAACAAAGCTCATATAGGACCTGCACTTACGAAGGGGGTAGGCAGCTGTATATCAGGGAGTAAACCTTCTGAGAATAAAAACAGCTGGAGCTTGTTAAGGTAATTACACAGGGGAAAGGATAATGTACTGGGAACTCCTCAGAAGAATCTGATTTGTGGTGAGGGGAGAGAGATAAAAGCTCATTTAGGAACGACATGAACATGCTGCGTAGGTAGCTGTTTATCAGTAAATATCTCCACTGAGATTAAGGAAAAGCAGTAGCTTAATAAATTAAGTACTTCCTGGTATGGTTACTGTACTGGTAACTCCCCAAAAGAATCTGGATTGTGGTGAGGGAACAGAGAAAAAAGCTCATTTAGGACCTGCACTTAGAAGGGGGTAGGCAGCTGTATATCAGGGAGTAAAGCTTCTGAGAATAAAAACAGCTGCATCTGGTTAAGGTAATTACACAGGGGAAAGGATAATGTACTGGGAACTCCTCAGAAGAATCTGATTTGTGGTGAGGGGAGAGAGATAAAGCTCATTTAGGAACGACATGAACATGCTGCTTAGGTAGCTGTTTATCAGTAAATATCTCCACTGAGATTAAGAAAAGCAGTAGCTTAATAAATTAAGTACTCCTGGTATGGTTACTGTACTGGTAACTCCCCAAAAGAATCTGGATTGTGGTGAGGGAACAGAGAAAAAAGCTCATTTAGGACCTGCACTTACGAAGGGGGTAGGCAGCTGTATATCAGGGAGTAAATCTTCTGAGAATAAAAACAGCTGAGCTTGTTAAGTTAATTACACAGGAGAAAGGATAAAGTACTGGGAACTCCTCAGAAGAATCTGATTTGTGGTTGAGGGGAGAGAGATAAAAGCTCATTAGGAACGACATGAACATGCTGCGTAGGTAGCTGTTTATCAGTAAATATCTCCACTGAGCTTTAGAAAAG